>NW_024096724.1:92500-355572 GCF_016545835.1 Crotalus tigris
TCTGGAAATGGACTTCATGGAAAAGTCAAGTCCTTCAATTAAGGCATTCACAGAATCCTAGAATGAGGTTGAGAATGAGATTCTCAGTCATCCAAGTCATGGTTGTCCCTTTCAAAAGTGGACGCTCCGTCCCTGGAGATCTTTTAGAAGAGACTGGACAATCACCTGTCTGAGATGGTCTAGGTTCTCCTGCTTGAGCAGGGGGCTGGACTGGAAGACCTCCAAGGTCCCTTCCAGCTCTATTCTATTCTATTCTGTTCTGTTCTGTTCCGTTCCATTCCATTCTATCCTATCCTATCCTATCCTATCCTATCTTATCCTATCCTATCCTACCCTACCCTACCCTACACTACACTACTCTACTCTACTCTATTCTACGCTATGCTATGCTATGCTATGCTATTCTATGCTATTCTCCATTCCATATTCTATTCTATTCTATTCTATTCTATTCTATTCTATTCTATTCTATCCTAGTGTACTCTACTCTACTCTGTTCTATTCTATTCTATTCTATTCTATTCTATTCTATCCTAGTGTACTCTACTCTACTCTGTTCTATTCTATTCTATTCTATTCTATTCTATTCTATTCTATTCTATTCTATCCTATTCTAGTCTATTCTATTCTAGTCTAGTCTAGTCTAGTTTAGTCTATTCTAGTCTATTCTCCATTCCATATTCTATTCTATTCTATATTTATATTCTGTTCTGTCCTGTCCTGTCCTGTCCTATCTATCCTATCCTATCCTATCCTATCTACCCTACCCTACCCTACCCTTCTCTACTTTACTCTACTCTACTCTACTCTACTCTACTCTACTCTACTCTACTCTACTCTACTCTACTCTACTCTACTCTACTCCATTCCATTCCATTCCATTCCATTCCATTCCATTCCATTCTATTCTATTCTATTCTATTCTATTCTATATTCCATTCCATTCCATTCTATATATTCTGTTCTGTTCTCTTCTGTTGTTCACATGATCCCCTTTTGTGACCTCCTGACAAGCAAAGTCAGTGGGTGGGGGGGAGGAAGTCAGATTCACTTAACAGCCGTGTTATTTGCTTAACAACCACAGTGATTCCCTTAACAACTGTGGCAAGAATGGTCATGAAACGGGGCAAAATTCACTTAACCAGCGTCTCATTTAGCAACGGCAATGGGTTCAGTTGGGCTCGTACGTCAAGGACATCCTGCGGCACCAGGAGTGGCAGAGAAACGAGGAGGGAGGCAACATATTTTACCGCAAGCTTTCCAGACGGCATCACAACCACTCTCTGGGAGGAAGTTGTCACCTCTGAAATATATTCGGTTTCTGGAGGAGCGCAGCTGGCAGGAGAAGGGCGGCAGGCACATCAATGCACGTGTAAAACCTATGGTAGATTTATGGTTTCTGGCACACACATTCTGCATCCCGGGCTGAGCTGAGAACTGAGCTGTATTTCAACTTCAGGGGAATTCATTAATGTCAAATGCATGGTTGGCTAATTAATGAATAGACTAGACTAGACTAGACTAGACTAGACTAGACTAGAATAAAATAGAATAAAATAGAATAGAATAGAATAGAATAGAATAGAATAGAATAGAATAGAATAGAATAGAAGCTGGAAGGGACCTTGGAGGTCATCTAGTCCAGCCCCTGGTCAAGTAGGAGAACCTATACCATCTCAGACAAGTGACTGTCTAACCTCTTCTTAAAAACTTCCAGTGATGGAGCGCCCATGATTTCTAGTGGCATGCTGTTCCACTGGTTAATTGCTCTCACTGTCAGGAAGTTTCTCCTTAATTCCAGGTTGCTTCTCTCTTTGGTCAGTTTCCACCCATTGTTTCTTCTCCTGCCCTCTGGTGCTTTGGAGAATAACATGACCCCCTTTTCTTTGTGGCAGCCCTTCAGATACTGGATCACTGCTATCATGTCATCCCTAATTTTTCTATTCTCTAGACTAGTCATACCCAGTTCCTACAACCGTTCTTCATATGTTTTAGACTCCACGAGTATGGAATAGAATAGAATAGAATAGAATAGAATAGAATAGAATAGAATAGAATAGAATAGAATTAAGAAGGAATAGAATAGAATAGAATAGAATAGAATAGAATAGAATAGAATAGAATAGAATAGAATAGAATAGAATAGAATTAAGAAGGAATAGAATAGAATAGAATAGAATAGAATAGAATAGAATAGAATAGAATAGAATAGAATAGAATAGAATAGAATAGAATTAAGAAGGAATAGAATAGAATAGAATAGAATAGAATAGAATAGAATAGAATAGAATAGAATAGAATAGAATAGAATAGAATATGGAGTAGAATAGAGTAGAGTAGAGTATATAGAGTAGAGTAGAGTAGAGTAGAATAGAATAGAGTAGAGTAGAGTAGAGTAGAGTAGAGTAGAGTAGAGTAGAGTAGAATAACAGAATTGGAAGGGACCTTGGAGGTCATCAAGTCCAACCCCCTGCTCAGGCAGGAAACCCTACACCATTTCGGACAAATGGCTGTCCAGTCTCTTCTTAAAAAAATTCTATGTTGAAGCACTCACAACTTCTGGAGGCAGGTTGTTCCACTGGTTAATTGTTCTAACTGTCAAGAAATTTTTTCCTTAGGTCTAGGCTGCTCCTCTCCTTGATCTTCATCCTGGATACATTTAATCAAATCTAAGAAGAGAATTCATCAATGGTGTTTCTAAATCTGGGTCTACTCACTGTTCTTACGTTCCACCTGATTGCTCAGTACATATTTTATTTGCCTTTCAAGGACGGATACCTTTCACGTTCTCGTCTAAATTCATCCTTGGGTAATACCAGACTGCAGGCCCAGGAACGTAGAGTTTGAACGGCCGTTTCCAGCCCGATGACTTTGAAAGTTCTGTTTCCTGGCTGTTAATCCACTTGAGCAATAAATCCCCCCTGCAAAATTGCTCAGACCTGTCCATTTGGTCTTGAAAACAGCATCTTGGCTTGGTAATAACAGGCTTCAGGTGGAGAGAAAGAGAGGCTGTTGCATTGCAGGTATTCTTGCAGGAGAAGCGAGAGGGTCCTTATTTCAAAAGGGGTGTGAAACGCCTCCCCGGCTTTTGGATTTCCACAAATATAAAAGAAGAAACATTTTACTTTTAGAGAAGAAAAGAACACATTCAGTTTTGTTTCCACTTGGGAACAGCTTCCGGACTTTGTGCTCAAGGCAGAATAACAGAATAGAATGATTGGAATAGAAGAACCGAGTTGCAAGGGACCTTGGAGGTCATCTAGTCCAACCCCCCGCTCAGGCAGGAAGCCCTACACCATTTCAGACAAATGGCTGTCCAGTCTCTTCTTAAAAACTTCCAGTGTTGGAGGCAGGGAGAGAAGGAGGGAGGGAGGGAGGGAGGGAGGGAGGGAGGGAAGGAGAAAGAAAGAAAGAAAGAAAGAAAGAAAGAAAGAAAGAAAGAAAGAAAGAAAGAAAGAAAGAATAAAATTCGGAAGGGACCTTGGAGGTCATCTAGTCCAACCCCCCGCTCAGACAAGAAGCCCTATCCCATTTCAGACAAATGGCTGTCCAGTCTCTTCTTAAAAACCTCCAGTGTTGGAGCATTCACCGCTTCTGGAGGCAGGTTGTTCCACTGGTTAATTGTTCAAACTAATTAATTGTTCTAATGAAGAGAAGGACAAGGGGGGACATGACAGCAGTGTTCCAGTATCTCAGGGGCTGCCCCAAAGAAGAAGGAGTCAAGCTATTCTCCAAAGCGCCTGAAGGCAGGACAAGAAACAATGAATGGAAACCGATCAAGGAGAGAAGCAACCTGGAACTAAGGAGAAACTTCCTGACAGTTAGTAGGTATTTCCGAGACCTCGAAGAGCAGTTGTGAGTTTTAATGTGGAGAAAAGCAAAGGGTTACATTTAGGCAGGAAAAATCAAAGATATAAGTACAGATTGGGTGAGACCTGGCTCAAAACAGCCACTGGGAGAGGGACCTTGGAGTCCTAGTGGACGATCACTTAACCATGAGCCAACCATGTGCAGCAGCAGCCAAAAAAGCCAATACAATCCTGGGTTGTATAAACAGAGGCATAGAATCAAGATCACGTGAAATATTAGTACCGCTTTATAAAACCCTAGTGAGGCCACATCTGGAATACTGCAGCCAATTTTGGTCACCGCATCACAAAAAAAATGTTGAGAGTTTGGAAAAAATTCAGAGAAGAGCAACTAACATGATCCAAGGGCTGAAGACTAAAACATAGGAAGAACGGCTGCGGGACTTGGGTTTGGCTAATCTAAAGAAAAGAAGAAACAGGGGAGATATGATAGGAGTGTTCAAGTATCTGAGGGGCTGCCACAAAGAAGAGGAGGGGGTCACGTTATTCTCCAAAGCATCAGAGGGCAGGATGAGAAAGAATGGTTGGAAACTGACCAAAGAGAGAAGCAACCTTGAATTAGGGAGAAACTTCCTGACAGTGAGGACAATTAACCAGTGGAACAGCTTGCCACCAGAAATCATAGGCGCTCCATCACTGGAGGTTTTTAAGAAGAGAATGGACAGTCACTTGTTTGAGATGGTATAGGTTCTCCTGCTTGAGCAGAGGGCTGGACTAGAAGACCTCCAAGGTCCCTTCCAACTTTATTATTATTATTATAAGAAAGAAAGAAAGAAAGAAAGAAAGAAAGGAAGGAAGGAAGGAAGGAAGGAAGGAAGGAAGGAAGGAAGGAAGGAAGGAAGGAAGGAAGGAAGGGGCAATGGATGCAATCTAATCAAGGAGAGAAGCAACCTGGAATTAAGGAGAAATTTTCTGACAGTGAGGATAATTAACCAGTGGAACAGCCTGCCTCCAGAAATCGTGGGTGCTCCATCACTGGAGGTTTTTAAGAGGAGACAGTCATTTCTTATACCACTGAAATGGTATAAGTTCTCCTATTCAAGCAGGGGGCTGGACTAGAAGACCTCCAAGGTTCTATTCTATTCTATTCTATTCTATTCTATTCTATTCTATTCTATTCTATTCTATTCTATTCTATTCTATTCCATTCCATTCCATTCCATTCCATATTTTCTTTTCTCTTCTCTTCATTTTCTATATTCTATTCTATTCTATTCCATTCCATTCCATTCTATTCTATTCTATTCCATTCCATTCCATTCCATTCCATATTTTCTTTTCTCTTCTCTTCATTTTCTATATTCTATTCTATTCTATTCCATTCCATTCCATTCTATTCTATTCTATTCCATTCCATTCCATTCCATTCCATATTTTCTATTCTTGTTGTTGTTGTTAATTGCGAAGTCGTGTCCGACCCATCGCGACTCCATGGACAACGTTCCTCCAGGTCTTCCTGTCCTCTACCATCTTCTGGAGTCCATTAAAGTTCACACCTACTGCTCCAGTGACTCCATCCAGCCACCTCATCCTCTGTCGTCCCCTTCTTCTCTTGCCCTCCATCTTTCCCAGCATTAGGCCCTTTTCCAGTGAGTCCTTCCTTCTCATTAGGTGGCCAAAGTACTTGAGTTTCAACTTCAGGATTTGGCCTTCTAAAGAGCAGTCGGGGTTGATCTCCTCTAGGACTGACCAGTTTGAATGCCTTGCAGTCCAGGGGACTCACAGGAGTCTTCTCCAGCACCAGAGTTCAGAGGCCTCCATTCTTTGGCGCTCAGCCTTTCTTATGGTCCAACTTTCACAGCCATACATTGTAACTGGGAAAACCATGGCCTTGACTATATGCTTTTTTGTTGGCAGGGTGATGTCTCTATTTTCTATTCTATTCTATTCTATTCTATTCTATTCTATTCTATTCTATTCTATTCTATTCTATCCCTATTCTGTTCTATGCTATGCTATGCTATGCTATTTCTATTCTATTCTATTCTATTCTATTCTATTCTATTCTATCCCTATTCTGTTCTATGCTATGCTATGCTATGCTATTTCTATTCTATTCTATTCTATTCTATTCTATCCCTATTCTGTTCTATGCTATGCTATGCTATGCTATTTCTATTCTATTCTATTCTATTCTATTCTATCCCTATTCTGTTCTATGCTATGCTATGCTATGCTATATTCTATTCTATTCTATTCTATTCTATTCTATTCTATCCCTATTCTGTTCTATGCTATGCTATGCTATGCTATTTCTATTCTATTCTATTCTATTCTATTCTATCCCTATTCTGTTCTATGCTATGCTATGCTATGCTATTTCTATTCTATTCTATTCTATTCTATTCTATTCTATTCTATTCTATTCTATTCTATTCTAAATGTAGTTTTTTAAGCAGTGGTTGAAGAGTTAGAATTTCCCAGGGATGTGATGTTCGGTACCTCAGGGGGAGAATCAGGATAATTTCCCAACCAAAGTTTGTCCATTTGTGTATATCAGCATTAGGAGCGGGGGGGGGGGAGTCTTGATGAGTCATAGGCTGAAGCTGTATCCCCAGAAGAGGTAGAGGAGGTAGAACTGGGACAAAGAAAATACATTTAAATGTCATTAATTCGTTCATTTAATTAATTAATCTTTAAATTAATTACAGCGTGTCCCCTGGGCCCTTCTCCAAATCATAACTGAACTGTGATTTTTCTTCCATAGGAATGAAAGGGAATATTCTTAAATACGTAGTGAACAATTTTATGAAATGTAGTCAATGTTAAATACCACCATTCACAGTAATAACTTGAGGAAAAGCCAAGAGCCCTCTGTGTATGTACAAAATGCCTTCTTCCCCCCCCCCCTTAACTAAATCAAATGGATGTTCTGAGGTCAACTGGCCTCACTCTATCATTTGATTCAGAAGTCTAAATGGAGTCAATTCATCTAGATCTGAATTTTGGTATCCCCACTTAACTCCATCGTTCCAAATCGAATTGGCTCCAGAAATTTGATTGGCAGTCAAATCTGACTTCTATGTGTCTATGGATAAATTCAGGAATTTAGTTTTTGGTTCAAAATACTGTGCTTCCTTAGAAAATTAATCTAGTTTAATAAAGAGAAGGACGAGGGGGGACAGGATAGCAGTGTTCCAGTATCTCAGGAGCTGCCCCAAAGAAGAGGGAGTCAAGCTCTTCTCCAAAGCGCCTGAAGGCAGGGCAAGAAGCAACGGGTGGAAACTCATCAAGGAGAGAAGCAACCTGGAATTAAGGAGGAATTTCCTGACTGTTAAAACAATTAATCAGTGGAACAACTTGCCTCCAGATGTTGTGAACACTGGAAGTTTTTAAGAAGAGATTGGACAATCATTTGTCTGAAATGGTATAGGGTTTCCTGCCTGAGCAGGGGGTTGGACTAGATGACCTCCAAGGTCCCTTCCAGCTCTGTTATTCTGTTCATTCAAGGAGAGCTAATTTCACCAGAGTTGGGACGATTCCATGTTCCGACATTACTAGGAATTCTGTCTTTTATGTTTGATTTTTTCTTCAGCATTCTTCCACTAGGTAATATTGCAGCAAAATACACATTTATCAAAGGAGGTTTTGAAAAGGCTTCTGACCTTACTCAATTTCCCTTTTATCATTTGTCACTAGAGGGAGCCAGACACAATGTTTTAAAAAGGAAGTAAATGAAACCCTAATTTTCTTTTTTTAAAAAAAAAACATTTTTTTTATTAAGTACAAAGAAAAAAAAGGATTAAAAACATTGAACATGGTAAATTGTCTTTGACTGACATCTCAGTCCATATTGTACATTAATTACATATAATATACCTATATACAACTATACATTTCTAGTCTCTATCTCAGTTTATCTCTTTACTGTGACCTCCATTTTTTTCCCCTCCGTCTATAAAATTTATTCCATATTCGATAAAATTCTGTTTCTTCCTGATTTTTTAATCTTTTAGTTATCCTGCCTAGTTCTGTGCAATACATAATTTTCTTTATTAGTGCGTCCCCACTCGGTACTTCCATTTCTTTCCACTTTTGAGCAAATAGTATCCTTACTGCTGTGCCCACATGGATAATTAAATATGTGCCCTCTTTATTTACATTTTTCTCTAGTATTCCTAATAGTAATGTCTCCGAATGAAACCCTAATTTTCTTTTTTTATTATTTTTTTATTATTTTTCACCATACACCATACACCCAAACAAACTTAAAATACATAAACATAAATCTTTTCTTTTAACAGAACAGTACTATACATTTTAAGCCTTCTTTACATCTTATTTACATTTTATGTACATCAATAATTAAGTCTTTTCCTTTCTCTGTTCTAGCCAATTATAACATTTGTTCCAAATTTCATAAAATTCTGTCGCCTCCTTGTCTTTTAATTCTAATGTAAGTTTATTCATTTCTGCGCATTCCAAGATTTTGTACATAATCATATAAACCAGTGTTTCTCAACCTTGACAATTTTAAGGCATGTGGACTTCAACTCCCAGAATTCCACAGCCAGCAGTGGAATTCTGGGAGTTGAAGTCCACATGCCTTAAAATTGTCAAGGTTGAGAAACACTGATATAAACCCTAATTTTCAACCATCGTTCCTAGCATTCAATTTTGAGATCCTGTCAAGGACAATCAATCCTTTGCCCTTGAGTTTACATGCAGCTCATAATACTGTTCAGTTTTTAAATATATATATATATATATATGTTTTCTGAGGTTTTCGCGGGTGTTTGTATGTAGGTCTTTGGTTGTTCGGGTTTTCTCCCGCGTAAAATTGGAAGTGTCTTGGCGACGTTTCGACGAAGTCCAATTCATCATCTTCAGGCTGGTGTTTTCAGCTTCGTGCTTTGCTGCTAGTCTAAAGAAAAGAAGAAATAAGGGAGACATGATAGCAGTGTTCCAGTATCTGAGGGGCTGCCACCAAGAAGAGGGGGTCACATTATTCTCCAAAGCGCCTGAAGGCAGGACGAGAAACAATGGTTGGAAGCTGATCAAGGAGAGAAGCAACCTGGAATTAAGGAGAAACTTCCTGACAGGGAGGACAATTAACCAGTGGAACAGCTTGCCACCAGAAATCGTGAGTGTTCCATCCCTGGAAGTTTTTAAGAAGAGACTGGACAATTATCTGACTGAGACGGTATTGGGTTTCCTGCCTGAGCAGGGGGCTGGACTAGAAGACCTCCAAGGTCCCTTCCAGCTCAATTCTATTCTAATAACTAACATATCAGATGGGACCTGGCCTCATCAGCAATAATTGTCAGAGGGATCTCAAAGGTGCTTTTTCACAAGGCAACTGGACTTTCTTTGAAGACATTTTTTCTTTTTCTTTTTCTTTGAAGACATTTCGCTTCCCATCCAAGAAGCTTCTTCTGCTCTGACTGGATGGTGGGGAAATGGAAGGGTTTCATTCAGCTTCTTGAATGAAAAGCGAAACATCTTCAAAGAAAAACAAAGAAAGTCCAGTTGAATAGAATAGAATAGAGCTGGAAGGGACCTTGGAGGTCTTCTAGTCCAGCTCCCTGCTCAAGCAGGAGAACCTATACCATCTCAGACAAGTGACTGTCTAGCCCAGTGGTTCTCAACCTTTTTAATGCCGCGATCCCCAACTGGTTGTAAGTCGAGGACTACTCAACCAGTCGTAAGTCGAGGACTACTCAACTGGTGCAGCACCATTTGCAGAATGGGACTTTTGGCGGGCTCAGCAGGGCAGAGACAGCCTGGACAATTCCTATTGGCTTTTGAAAGCCAATAGAATTAGACTCTATTCAAGAGAGTCTATTCTGTTGGCTTTCAAAAGCCAACAGAATAAAAGGGAGTAGCACAGCTAAGGAAAAGGGGGGGGAAATGGTGGACTGCGTTGTTTGGCGACCCCTGTGAAATGGTCGTTTGACCCCAAATGGGGTCCCAACCCACAGGCTGAGAAACACTGGTCTAGCCTCTTCTTAAAAACTTCCAGTGATGGAGCGCCCATGATTTCTGGTGGCAAGCTGTTCCACTGGTTAATTGTCCTCCCTGTCAGGAAGTTTCTCCTTAATTCCAGGTTGCTTCTCTCTTTGATCAGTTTCCAACCATTGTTTCTCATCCTTCCCTCTGGTGCTCTGGTGAACAACTTGACCCCCTCTGCCCTGTGCCAGCCCCTCAGATACTGGAACATTGCTATCATGTCATCCCTATTTCTTCTTCTGAAAAAGCACATTTGGGATAATCATGACCTGGATGACTGAGAATCTCCATTGACATGTAAGAGGGATCTCGGAGTCCTAGTGGACAATCCCTTAAATAGGAGTCAGACGTGTGCTGCAGCTGCCAAAAAAGCCAACACAGTGCTAGGCTGCATTAACAGAGGAATAGAATCAAGTTCACGTGCCATATAATCATATAACCCCGTGGACAACGTTCCTCCAGGCCTTCCTGTTCTCTACCATCTTCTGGAGTCTCTTGAAACTCACACCTACTGCTTTAGTGACTCCATCCAGCCACCTCATTCTCTGTTGTCCCCTTCTTCTCTTGCCCTCCATCTTTCCTGGCATTAGGCTGTTCTCCAGTGAAGAGGAACTAAAGAGCCTCTTGATGCGGTTGAAGAAAGAGAGTGCAAAAGTTGGCTTGAAACTCAACATTGAGAAAACCAAGATCATGGCATCCGGCCCTCTCAATTCCTGGCAAATGGATGGGGAAGAAATGGAGGTAGTGACCGATTTTATCTTCCTGGGCTCCAAGATCACCACAGATGGGGACTGCAGCCAAGAAATTAAAAGACGCTTGCTCCTGGGGAGGAAAGCTATGGCAAATCTAGACAGCATACTAAAAAGCAGAGACATCACCCTGCCAACAAAAGTGCGTATAGTCAAGGCCATGGTTTTCCCAGTTGCAATGTATGGCTGTGAAAGTTGGACCATAAGAAAGGCTGAGCACCAAAGAATGGAGGCCTTTGAACTCTGGTGCTGGAGAAGACTCCTGCGAGTCCCCTGGACTGCAAGGCGATCCAACCGGTCAGTCCTGGAAGAGATCAACCCCGACTGCTCTTTAGAAGGCCAGATTCTGAAGTTGAAACTCTAGTCCTTTGGCCACCTAATGAGAAAGAAGGACTCACTGGAGAAGTTCTGCTTTCTTGGGTGGTTTAGTTGAGGCAGGACTTTACACATGTGTAGTGTTAGTACCGCTTTATACTGCTTTAATAAGAGCACATCTGGAACACCGCGTCCAGTTTTGGGTACCACATTACAAAAAAAGAAGTTGAGACATCTAGAAAGAGTGCAGAGAAGAGCAACAAAGATGATTAGGGGACTGGAGGCTAAAACATACAAAGAACGGTTGCTGGAATTGGGTAGGTCTAGTTCAGGGGTAGGCAACCTTGGCTCTTTTATGACTCGTGGACTTCAACTCCCAGAATTCCTGAGCCAGCATGGCTCAGCTTGGAAACCTCTCCCTTTCCCCTCAGCATGGCTGGCTCAGGAATTCTGGGAGTTGAAGTCCACGAGTCATAAAAGAGCCAAGGTTGCCTACCTCTGGCCTAGGCCTAGGTGGCTTTATGACTCATGGACTTCAATTCCCAGAATTCCTGAGCCAGCATGGGGAACTATGGCCGTTCATGACTCGTGGACTTCAACTCCCAGAATTCCTGAGCCAGCATGACTCTGCTTGGAAACCTCTCCCTTTCCCCTCAGCATGGCTGGCTCAGGAATTCTGGGAGTTGAAGTCCACGAGTCATAAAAGAGCCAAGGTTGCCTACCCCTGGTCTAGCTTAATGAAGAGAAGGACGAGGGGGGACATAATAGCAGTGTTCCAATATCTCAGGGGTTGCCACAAAGAAGAGGGGGTCAACCAGTGGTGGAATTCAGCCGGTTCGCACCACTTTGGCAGAACCGGTAGCTAATTTTTCGTGGCCCAGGCCTAGAACGGACTTCCGGAAGTGGCATCCACACAGAGAACCGATTTGAATCCCACCATTGGGGTCAACCTGTTCCTCAATGCATCTGAGGGACAAACAAGAAGTATTAGATGGAAACTTATCAAAGGCAGAAATTGCCTGTCCGTGAGAACAATTGATCAGTAGAATGGCTTGCTACCCTTTGCAACCACGTTCAAACATCCTGGAGGGGGCCACTCCAAAAAGTCAAGATCACAGTTGCCCGTTCAAAGGGGCAGGCCTTTGATCGTGCAACCGCCATTTTGAGGTTGTTTTTTCTCATGAACACCCGTGCCCAGGAGGATAGAAATTCACACTTGAACACGAACGGATCGTGGATCTGTATTTATACAAGAAACGAACATATTTGAGAAAGAAAATGCCCTCTCTTGGCAAGGAAAATTTTGCCAAGAAAAATCCATCAAACGGCTCTTAGCGGGTTGCGAAAGGACCCAGCTTCATATTTACGAGACGTGGATATTATTTGTAGATAAGAGTTGTGTTGTCTCACAACACACTTAAATTTGCTAAAGTTATTATTTGCTTAGCCTTATCGAGTTCCATAAACTTTTTTTTTTATTTTCACCTTTTGAACAGGGTTCAAAAGTTCTGCTTAAACTCACAGCCTTGCTGGGCTGTGCAAGGTTGACAAAAACTTAGTAGGTCAAGTGCCACCAGCCTGATCTGGCTATCCATATCTACAGCAGGGGTCTTCAAACTTGGCAACTTTAAGACTTGTGGACTTCAATTCCCAGAATTCCTCAGCCAGCCAGGGCTGGCTGAGGAATTCTGGGAGTTGAAGTCCACAAGTCTTAAAGTTGCCAAGTTTGAAGGCCCTCTGATCTACAGCGACATTTTGACACAGGACTGAAGTAGTCACCCTAGGAAAATCTAACTACAAGATCACTAAGATCGACACGGATTTGATAGTTCATAATCAATCAACTCATGCCATCAGTGACATAGGGATGTTATCGAGTAGAACTCTGGCAGAAACCAACTTGGTCTGGTCAACGTAGCCTATCAGAAGCTAAGCTTGACTCAAAGAACACATAAGCTCAGTTTTAGGGCCAACAACTGCTCATCTTGGTCAGGGCAGAACAGAAAACCTCAGACTAGTCTAGTATTTCTCAACCTTACCAGCTTGAAGCTGTGAGGACTTCAACTCCCAGAATTCCCCAGCTAGCATGACTGGCTGGAGAATTCTGGGATTTGAAGTCCACACAGCTTCAAGCTTTTCAAACTTGTCTATGAAGAATCTCAGTCTGAACATCTGGCTGACTGTGTTGGTAGGGACCTCGGAGATCATCTAGTCCAACCCCCTGGAGATCATCTAGTCCAATCCTATACCATTTCAGACAAATGGCTGTCTAGTCTCTTCTTAAAAAATTCCAGTGTTGGAGCATTCACCGCTTCTGGAGGCAGATTGTTCCACTGGTTAATTGTTCTGTCACGAAGTTTCTCCTTAGTTCTAGGTTGCTTCTCTCCTTGATTGGTTTCCCTCCGTTGCTTCTTGTCCTGCCTTCAGGTGCTTTGGAGAATGGCTTGACTGCCTCTTATAATAATAATAATGATGATGATGATGATGATGATGATGATAAAGTTGGAAGGGACCTTGGAGGTCATCTAGCCCAACCCTCTGCTCAGGCAGGAAACCCTATACCATTTCAGACAAATGGTTGTCCAGTCTCTTCTTAAAAACTTCCAGTGTTGGAGCATTCACCGCTTCTGGAGGCAGGTTGTTCCACTGGTTAATTGTTCTGACTGTCAGCAAAGTTCTCCTTAGTTCTAGGTTGCTTCTCTCCTTGATGAGTTTCCCTCCGTTGCTTCTTTTTCTGCCTTCAGGCGCTTTGGAGAATGGCTTAGCTCCCTCTTCTTTGGGGCAGCCCCTGAGCTATTGTCAAGTGATTCACTTGACAAACCGCAGGGAAAACAAAATGGGGGTAAAATGGGACAAAACCCATTAAACAGCTGCCCTGCTTGGCGGTGGAAATTTTGGCTGCGATGGCAGTCGTACGCCGGAGATTAATTCTAATAAATTGCTCTTTCCCATTCCTTTCTGGCTGGCTTCTCCCCTCTTTAAAGGCCTGCTCCCTTTAAACTGTCGGTCAGCCGTTTTACGGGACGGGAAACACAGCTCGTTCCTGGTGGGGCCACAAAGGAATTTACGGGCTTCTATTACGAGTCCGAAATGTGCCAAAGTAACATTACATTCTGTTACATAACGCACTGTCCACAATCGACTTGACATAATTGTGAAATAGGCCCTGGATGTTTCTCCCAGGCAGACTGGAAGGGGGGGGGGGAATGCTTTTCACAGGTTGCTGTATAAGAGGGGGGGAATCACCAAAGGGATCAGTGGGACCCTCAAGGGATGCTAGAGAGAGAGAGAGAGAGAGAAAGAGAGAGAGAGGGAGGGAGGGAGGGAGGGAGGGAGGGAGGGAGGTGGGCAGTAGCAACGGACAGGATAATTCAGGGTCTCTCTTTTCGGTGGGTTTGCATGGATTCCATCCGTTGGGCATTCAAGAGAGTCTGGAAGAGACAGTCCTTGACTGGTAACTATAATTCAGCTCAAAATTTCCATTGCTATGCAACATTGTTGTGGAATAGAATAGAATAGAATAGAATAGAATAGAATAGAATAGAATAGAATAGAATAGAATAGAATAGAATAGAATAGAGTAGAGTAGAGTAGGGTAGGGTAGGGTAGGGTAGGGTAGGGTAGGGTAGGGTAGGGTAGGGTGTGGTGGGGTGGGGTGGGGTGGGGTGGGGTGGGGTGGGGTGGGGTGGAGTGGAGTAGAGTAGAGTAGAGTAGAGTAGAGTAGAGTAGAGTATATAGAGTATATAGAGTAGAGTAGAATAGAATAGAATAGAATAGAATAGAATAGAATAGAATATGGAGTAGAATAGAGTAGAGTAGAGTATATAGAGTAGAGTAGAGTAGAATAGAATAGAATAGAATAGAATAGAATAGAATAGAATAGAATAGAATAGAGTAGAGTAGAGTAGAGTAGAGTAGAGTAGAATAGAATAGAATAGAATAGAATAGAATAGAATAGAATAGAATTAGATAATGGAATGGAATCAAATGGAATCGAATGGAATAGAAAATATGGAATGGAATGGAAGCGTCCGTTTTTGTGTCTTGCAGTGTGGCGACAGTGCTTTTTTGCGCCCCGGGGTGTGGCATCCTGTTTTTGTACCCAACAGCTTATCTTTTGGAGGGTAGCCCAATATGGCTAAGTCTGCCACCTGCTGCTAAGCATAGCAATTCTACTCCGGTGTGACAACCATTTCTTTTTAAATTCTTTTTAAAATGTCGATTTGAGAATTTTGAAAGATTAAAGACTGTGTCATTTATATCCAGCTAAATTTCCCAGAGGAACACTAAGTGTCTTCTTCCTCAGCTCACCTAATCAAATCTTCAAGAACATCACCATAGACTGCAGAATTGTGGGCCATCTGCTCCAAGTTCTTCTCTTTTTTTCCCCCTTTTTTTCTTTTTAACAACGAGTGAAAGTTTTTGTTGACTTACCTTTTGCGCTGCTTCCATCGCTCCATAGTATCCGACTCTGCACATTTTGCTGAAGGTCAAAAATAAAAACCGCGTGAGAACAGAGCCAGCCCAATCAGGCTTAATACGACTTTAAAGTGATTTAAAGTGATTTACGTTAAAGTAAACTAAAGTGATTAATACCACTTTACAATGATTCGGGTAAGGTATCCAGTTTTGATCACCACGATCTAAAAAAGATGTTGAGATTCTAGAAAGAGTACAGAGAAGAGCAACAAAGATGATCAGGGGACTGGAGGCTAAAATATATAAGGAACAGTTGCTGGAATTGGGTAGGTCTAGTTTAATGAAGAGAAGGACGAGGGGGGACATGATAGCAGTCTTACAGTATCTCAGGGGTTGCCCCAAAGAAGAGGGAGTCAAGCTATTCCCCAAAGCACCTGACAGTAAGCAACAGATGGAAACTAACCAAGGAGAGAAGCAACTTAGAACTAAGGAGAAACTTCCTGACAGTGAGAACAATTAACCAGTGGAACAACCTGCCTCCAGAAGCGTTGAATGCTCCAACATTGGAAGTTTTTAAGAAGAGATTGGACAGCCATTTGTCTGAAATGGTATAGGGTTTCCTGCCTGAGCAGGACTAGATGACCTCCAAGGTCCCTTCCAACATTATTATTGTTGTTGTTGTTGTTGTTGTTGCTGCTGCTGCTGCTGCTGTTGTTGTTGTTGTTACGTCTGTCCTAATCTGAGTCTTATTAAGTTGGATGCATAGGCTCAAGGACATCATTGGAAGTTCCTTAGAAGATTTATGGGTTATATCACTGGTAACAAGACAAGATGGGATTGGACTGTTCCAGCCTTATGAGTCTATTTTTTTATGTCCCTGAATTTAAAGAATTAAGCAGTTAAATCTGACTCGCTGAGGCCTACCAATCAAAGTAGATCTAACATATCTGGAATGGAATGGAATAGAATAGAATAGAATTATAGGATAGGATAGGATAGGATAGGATAGGATAGGATAGGATAGGATAGGATAGGATAGGACAGTGGTGGCGAATCTATGGCACATGTGCCAGAGGCGTCACTCAGAGCCCTCTCTGTAGGCACGCGCACCATGCCCTGGAGATGGCAACTGTCCCTCTTCAACCAGCCACCCGCTAGCTTGCCGAGGTCCCACGTGGCTGGATGCATCCCAACATGGCTGGTTTCCCTCTCCCCCCTGTCCCATCCCTCCTGGCCTTGCATGCTCTCCTTTTCCCAGGCACGGCCCACTGCATCGCCTCCTCAGCTGTCGGCCGGCCATTCAGCTCAAAGGCAGCTTCTTTGAACTGCTGGGGGCGGGCTGCGGAGCCCCAGAGTGATGGGCCGGCAGGCTGTGGCTGCTGACGGACACTGTCGGCCCCCATGCGCTCACTGGCCTCTGTGTGCGGGGGACGATGGTGTCAGGCAGCAGCCGCCCTGGCCCCTGCCTCGCCTTGCCCTGCGACAATGGCACCCCCGCCCTGCCTCGCCTTGCCTCGCCTCACCCCTCAGGATGAGCCTCCTGCCCACTGCCCCACCTGGCAGAGACCCCCTGGATCTCCCCCAACCCTGCCCAGCTCCCACAGGCATCCCTCCCCACGAGCAACATTGAGGTGACCACACCCACCAAGTATGCCATGACCACAGCCACACCCAACCAGTGGGCCACACCCAACTGGCACCCGGCGATAAATAAGTGGGTTTTGGGTTGCAGTTTGGGCACTTGGTCTCTAAAAGGTTCGCCATCACTGGGATAGTATAAAGACTAGACTAGACAATAGAATAGAATAGAATAGAATAGAATAGAATAGAATAGAATAGAATAGAATAGAATAGAATAGAATAGAATGTAGAGTAATGTAATGTAGAATAGATTAGACTAGACTAGAATAGAACAGAACAGATTAGAATAGAATAGAATGTAGAGTAATGTAGACTAGACTAGACTAGACTAGACCAGACCAGACCAGACCAGACCAGAATAGAATAGAATAGAATAGAATAGAATAGAATAGAATAGAATAGAATAGAATAGAATGTAGAGCAATGGTTCTCAACCTTTTTAATGCCACGACCCCTCAACCAGTCGTAAGTCGAGGACTACTCAACCGGTCGTAAGTCAAGGACTACTCAACTGGTGCAGCACCGTTTGCAGACTGGGACTTTTGGCGGGCTCAGCAGGGCAGAGACAGCCTGGACAATTCCTATTGGCTTTGGAAAGCCAATAGAATTAGATTCTATTCAAGAGAGTCTATTCTATTGGCTTTCAGAAGCCAATAGAATAAAAGGGAGTAGCACAGCTAAGGAAAAGGGGGAAAAAATGGTGGACTGCGTTGTTTGGTGACCCCCGTGAAATGGTCGTTCGATCCCAAATGGGGTCCCGACCCACAGGTTGAGAACCGCTGCTTTAGGTGTTCTACCATGCTTCTTTAGACTTTTCCTTTTGATCTCTGCAGTACGAAGATATAAAACAATAATCCTAACGGGACTTGGGGAACGTTCGTTGCCTGGTTTTGCATGCTCCATAACCCTCAGGCCGGTTTCAGCCCCCTGTGAAATTTTGACAAATATCTGGATACCTCAGATACATTTTCTATGGGGGGAAATATTGCAAAAATGCTCCAAAGCTGGCCTCCGAAACGGTTCATAAGAATGCGCGTGAATATTCATGCAATTATTTATATCCCAGGTGAATTCCTAAACAGAATGTACGGTCACACAAGGATAATGTCATCAAAACCCGCATCGGCAACTTAGCCCCCTACCCCAAATTATTCACCTTTAAATAATTTCATCTATCAAAACCCTCATCAGCAACTTAGCCCCCTACCCCAAATTATTCACCTTTAAATAATTTCATCTATCAAAACCCGCATAAGCAACCTAGCCCCCTACCCCAAATTATTCACCTTTAAATAATTTCATCTATCAAAACCCGCACCAGCAACCTAGCCCCCTACCCCAAATTATTCACCTTTAAATAATTTCACTTATCAAAACCCTCATCAGCAACTTAGCCCCCTACCCCAAATTATTCACCTTTAAATAATTTCATCTATCAAAACCCGCATAAGCAACCTAGCCCCCTACCCCAAATTATTCACCTTTAAATAATTTCATCTATCAAAACCCGCACCAGCAACCTAGCCCCCTACCCCAAATTATTCACCTTTAAATAATTTCATCTATCAAAACCCGCATCAGCAACTTAGCCCCCTACCCCAAATTATTCACCTTTAAATAATTTCATCTATCAAAACCCGCATCAGCAACCTAGCCCCCTATCCCAAATTATTCACCTTTAAATAATTTCATCTATCAAAACCCGCATAAGCAACCTAGCCCCCTACCCCAAATTATTCACCTTTAAATAATTTCATCTATCAAAACCCGCACCAGCAACCTACCCCCCTACCCCAAATTATTCACCTTTAAATAATTTCATCTATCAAAACCCACATAAGCAACTTAGCCCCCTACCCCAAATTATTCACCTTTAAATAATTTCATCTATCAAAACCCGCATAAGCAACCTAGCCCCCTACCCCAAATTATTCACGTTAACGTCAACTAAAATTGTTCCTCCCCTCTTTCTGTCTCTGAGTTAGGCTCTTCCAAACTGTTGTTTGTTTTTGCCGTCCTTTTAAGCTTGGATGGATTCCTTCGGTCAGCCCTCCCAGGTAAATATGACCAGGTGATCTAATTCTATTTTGTTGTAAGGTTACATTAACCCAGTGGTTCTCAACCTGTGGGTTGGGACCCCATTTGTGGTCGAACGACCATTTCACGGAGGTCGCCAAACAACACAGTCCGCCATTTCCCCCCCCCCCTTTTCCTTAGCTGTGCTCCTCCCTTTTATTCTATTGGCTTTTGAAAGCCAATAGAATAGACTCTCTTGAATAGACTCTAACTCTATTGGCTTTCAAAAGCCAATAGGAATTGTCCAGGCTGTCTCTGCCCTGCTGAGCCCGCCAGAAGTCCCATTCTGCAAACAGTGCTGCACCAGTTGAGTAGTCCTCGACTTACAACCTGTTGAGTAGTCCTCGACTTACGACCGGTTGGGGGGTCGCGGCATTAAAACGGTTGAGAACCACTGCATTAACCGAATCTTGCAGGTCTGAAGGGAGAAATCTCCTGCTGTCACTTTTAACCCGTCTAACCCATTAGGGTTGACCCTTCCAAGTTTCTTCCTCTGACTGTTGAGCCACTGAGGGCTCCTGTCTCTCTTATCCAATTGTTTCATAGGTAAATGTCTACGGAGTTGATCTGTGCTGGGTGGTGGTGTGAGAGAGCGTGCAGATAGCGGTCTGTGTGTGTTTTCTTCTGGTAGATGGTGTGTCCTGGGGAGCCATTGGATTTCTTGTAGACTAAGACATCCTGGAAGGGAAGTTGGTTATTAGCTTCTGTTTCCATGGTGAACTGTATTTTGGGGTATAGGCTGTTGAGGTGTGTGAGGAAGTTGTCCAGTTTTTCTTTCCCATGTGGCCAGATTATGAAGGCGTCGTCTACGTATATGAGCCAAAGCTGAGGTGAAGAACCTCATTCAAGTTTTTCCCAAGTCAATTGCATACAGGTAATCATCAAAGGCTCGGAGACTAAAACATATGAAGTACAGTTGCGGGACTTGGGTTTGGCCAGTCTAAAGAAAAGAAGAAACAGGGGAGACATGATAGCAGTATTCCAGTATCTGAGGGGCTACCACAAAGAAGAGGAGGGGGTCACGTTATTCTCCAAAGCACCAGAGGTGAAGGGTGAGAAACAATGATTGGAAACTAACCAAAGAAAGAAGCAATCTGGAATTAAGGAGAAACTTCCTAACAGAGATGACAATTAACCAGTGGAACAGCCTGCCAGCAGAAATTGTGTGTGCTGGAGGTTTTCAAGAAGAGACTGGACAGTCACCTGTCTGAGATGGTATAGGTTCTCCCTGCTTGAGCAGGGGGCTGGACTAGAAGACCTCCAAGGTCCGTTCCAGCTCTATTCTATTCATTATTTATAATATGGTGGAATGCTTAAAGGGAATCGTGTTTAAGGAAGAGCCCAGATCACTTCTACCTTCAACCAGTTCCTCTTTCTTAACTGAAGCCTTCTCAATGTGTTGAAGTTGGGGAGATAACCAAAGAGAGATCCTTGTCCTCATTCAGCTCAAGGAGCCCTGATGCGCAGTGGTTAGAGTGCCATATTGCAAGCAAAACTCTGCCCTCTGCCAGGAGTTCGATTCTGACTGGCTCAAGGTTGACTCAGCCTTTCGTCCTTCCCAGGTCAGTGAAATGAGGACCCAGATTCTTGGGGGCAATAGTATATAAGTCTAAGTGCTATTGCTATTCCTTCCTTCCTTCCTTCCTTCCTTCCTTCCTTCCTTCCTTCCTTCCTTCCTTCCTTCCTTCCTTGAGCCCTGGTAGCGCAGAGGTTAGAATGCAGTATTGCAGGCAAACTCTGCCCACAGCCTGGAGTTCGATCCTGACGGGCTCAAGGTTGACTCAGCCTTCCGTCCTTCGGAGGTCATTAAAACGAGGACCCAGATTGTTAGGTTTAATAAGTGCTATTGCTATAAATAGGAGCCATAGTGGCACAGCGGTTCATATTGCAGGCTGATTCTGCCCACTGTCAGAAGTCCGATCCTGACCGGCTCCAGGTTGACTCAGCCTTCCATCCTTCCGAGGTCGGTAAAATGAGGACCCAGATTGTTGGGGGGGCAAATAGGCTGTGTTGAAGGAAAAGGAAAGACGTTTGCAGTTTATTGAAGAGGAGAGCCAGACAGAAAGGTGGGTCTCCTCTGCAACAAACTGCCACCTTCTTTCTAAAGCAGTCGTCATGTTGTTTATTCCCGGCTTGGACTGAACCACGATGAAGACTTTTCCTTCAGCATCTGATTCTGTGCATCGCTCAGAGAGGGCAGTAAAGCACTGTCAATTGGTATATAAGTCTAAGTTGTTGCTTATATCCCTCTTGAAGTGCCACGGGGGAAAAAAGAGCATTACAAGCGCCATAAACAGCACATCTGGGGTTTTCCCCGAACCATCTCCTCTGCTTCTAATCTCTTGACCTGCTGTGCAAGGGCATGGCTAATCAGCACCGTCTTCTTTCTGTAGCTTGATCTGAGCCCAGTTGATCAACTTTGAGTCCTGGAACTTTCAACAAAAGACTTGCAAGCAATTGGAGAGTAGCCGGGCTCTGTGGGTGTTATATGCTTTCATATCGACGTGCTAGTGCTGTTGTTTTGCAAGTTGTGGGTATTATGTGCTTTCATATCGACATGCTAGTGCTGTTGTTTTGCAAGAAAAATAACTGCAGAAAGGGAGAAAATGGGGCAGAAAGAAGCTTTTGCAGGAAAAGCCCACATCAGGCAAACTTTCCACACTGCATGGGAGGAGGAGGAGGTGGAGTAGGACTTCCAGACCCAGAGATTTTTTTTGCAGAGTATATAAAGTGCAACACTGCTCTTTTGCTATCACTGTCCCTGCACACCCTCCTTAGGCAATAAACTTGGCAGAGACAACAACGTTTCCTAACCAGATACTACTGCAGGTAAGATATTCCTCACTCTTCCCCTAACACAGCTGGAGGGTTACATTCTGCAGCTCCCCTTGAAGTTTCCACCGCTTTGAGCTAACCCCATCTCTTTCCCCCTTGCTAGAAAATTGCAAAAAAAAAAAAAGCATTTTTAAAACCAGAGAAACAAAATGGAATTTT
This sequence comes from Crotalus tigris, assembly GCF_016545835.1. Classification (NCBI taxonomy): domain Eukaryota; kingdom Metazoa; phylum Chordata; class Lepidosauria; order Squamata; family Viperidae; genus Crotalus; species Crotalus tigris. The sequence continues at coordinate 114,513 of NW_024096724.1, forward strand.
GGTAAAGAGCCCTGGTACCAGAATCCTGGGCTGGGGACTCCATCGTGCTTGGCATTTTTTGTGTGTCGGTGGTTAGATCTGGTGGGACCGTGGGGTGCCACCTTGGCAATCTCAATTTCCTGCCCCTGTTCCCTTCGAGCAACTGGTAGCAAGTGATAAGAAGCAGGGGAAAAACAACAAACAGCTGGGTCGTCAAAGAAGCTGCTGAAAAGTGAAACCTCTGTGGCTTTTTTATTGTTATTATTTGCGGTTTGCCCTTGCCCGCCCGAGGGCGTTGAAAGAATTGTGGGCTTATAAAAAGAGGCTTAATGGAGACTGTCTTTGGGTTGAAACCAGGGAGGTGTTGTAAGTGAAGTATCCAGGCTAATGTGCAATTATTTGCACATTAGCTACATTCATCTTTACATTCATATGTGAAGGAAAATGGGAGAAAGTTCCACACAAAAATTATTTAGAAATTTATGGATGCTCATTTTAACAAAAACTCTGTATTACTAATGAAATGATAGATAGATAGATAGATAGATAGATAGATAGATAGATAGATAGATAGATAGATAGATGGATGGATGGATGGATGGATGGATGGATGGATGGATGGATGGATAGATAGATAGATAGATAGATAGATAGATAGATAGATAGATAGATAGATAGATAGATAGATCGAGATGAGAGAGCGCAAGAGCTGTTTTTATAAAATCTCTCTGTAAAAAAAAAAATGTCCGAAATGGTATAGGGTTTACTGCCTGAGCAGGGGGTTGGACTAGATGACCTCCAAGGTCCCTTCCAACTTTACTACTACTACTACTACTACTACTACTACTATTATTAATAATAATAATTTCTCATGATTCCTGTTGTATTTGGGGTTCTTTGGAAATCATTCATGCACCCACAGCCACAACTGAGATTTTACCTTAAGTCTTTGTTTAAAAGGATGAAAATGTAATAATAATAATAATAATAATAATAATAATAATAATATAGAAAATAATAAAATTAAACTGCTCTGGGACTTCAGAATTCAAACAGACAAGCACCTGCAACATAACACCCCAGACTTAACAATTGTCGATAAGAAAGACAAAAAAGTCTGGATAGTGGATGTGGCAGTGCCTGGAGATAGCAGAATAGAAGAGAAAGAACTGGAGAGATAACAAAATACAAAGACCTACAAATAGAAATAGAAAGACTGTGGCAAAAGCAAGCAAGGGTAGTACCAATAGTCATAGGCTCCTTGGGTGCAATCCCAAAACAACTGGAGCACCACTTGAACACCATTGGCATTGACAAATTCGCTATTAGTCAATTACAAAAGGCGGCCTTATTAGGAACTGCTTCCATCCTGCGACGATACCTGTAATACCATCAAACATCCACATCTGCCTATCCCAGGTCCTGGGTAAGGACTCGATAGGTAGACAAAATGCCAAATCCAGTCTGAACATCTGACTGACTGTGCGATGATTGATAATAATAAAGTTGGAAGGGACCTTGGAGGTCATCTAGTCCAACCCCCTGCTCAGGCAGGAAACCCACGTGAGGGTTGTGTTGCTGAAGCGATGCTCCAGGGATAAGAAAGAAATATAGGACAGCCAAACAAAGAATTCCTTCTCTGCAATTAGCATTTCTGGGAAGTTAAATGGGTGCGGATAAATGCTAAGGACAAAGGCCAGCCCATAGTAACCGGGCAGCATTCAACCTCTTAATATACTAAACATTTTGCAAGGAAATCAAATTGTACCCTTCAATTTTCTGAAGTGAACTCTGGTACGGGGGGGGGGGCAATCATCTTGAAGGACAGGCTGACACAATGGATATGCAAGTCATAACTTTAGATCAGGGTGTTTTTTTTCCAAGCTGGGCAACTTTCAGATGTCTGGACTTCAATTCCCAGAATTCCCACGTCAGCCATGCTGGCTGGGGATTTCTGGGCGTTGAAGTCCACCCATCTGAAAGTTGCTCAGGGCTGGAAAAAGTGCTGATATATTATGTTACCTAGCAGCAGATATAGACTAAAGGATAGCTTCTGAGCAAAAACTTCTACAGGGAAGCACGAGAAACAAGGGTTGGAAAGTGTTACTACCACTTTAAAAGGCCTTGGTAAGGCCACACTTGGAATCCTGCATCCAGTTTTGGTCATCACAATGTAAAAAAGATGCTGAGACTCTAGAAAGAGTGCAGAGAAGAGCAACAAAGATGATTAGGCGACTGGAGATAAAAACCCATAAGGAACGGTTGTTGGAATTGGGTATGTTTAGTTTAATGAAGAGAAGGATGAGGGGGGACATGATATCAGTCTTCCAATATCTCAGGGGTGACCATAAAGAAGAGGCAGTCAAGCTATTCTCCAAAGCGCCTGAAGGCAGGACAAGAAGCAACGGATGAAAACTAATCAAGGAGAGAAGCAACCTAGAACTAAGGAGAAACTTCCTGACAGTGAGAACAATTAACCAGTGGAACAACCTGCCTCCAGAAGCGGTGAATGCTCCAACACTGGAAGTTTTTAAGAAGAGACTGGACAGCCATTTGTCCAAAATGGTGTAGGGTTTCCTGCCTGAGCAGGGGGTTGATGACCTCCAAGGTCCTTTTCAACTTTATTATTATTATTGTTATTATTATTATTTAACAATTGCACGCTTCACTTAAACAACAAATCAAAAAAATGGGGCACAACTCATTTAAACAATTGCCTTGCTTAGCGATGGAAATTGGGGGTTCAGCTGTGATTGTAAGTCAAGGAATATCTGTATATGGCATTGATTGTTAATAATAAAGAAAGATGTTCTTTTCATCCGCTTCCTAAACCTTGCCAATCATCTTTTTTAAAAAGCGTATAAGCCAAGACTGTTTGTCTCTATCTTGTGGCAGGGAGTTTCATCTACGTTTATTTATTTACTTACTTATTAAATGTCTACATCGCCCATCTCACTGGGGAGAGTTCACAAGTTCTGTGTGTGCTGCACATACCATAACAGCAGCCCAGCTATTAAATCAGTTGTTTGGCAAAGTGATAATAAGGTCCACGGGGATTGCAACATGCTTAATCTTGTTACTAAATGAATCCGTTTCCTGGGTTAATCTAGTAGATTGGCTTGTAAATCCTTGGATGGGCTGAGTTTGCAACAAGCTGCTAAGCTGCCCAAAAGCCCCGAGGTTAATGCCAACTAAACCTAACTAGTTTATCATCTAGGGTAACGTGATGCTATTGGGTTTCTAACGTAGTTTGTGAACTGGCTGTGCAAACAGAACCACGGAGATTGGCGGGAGGCAACGCAACTTTGGGCAAAGGAGAGTGTGGGGTGGAAAGGGTGAGTGTGCACCAGCTTCCCCTCCAACAACTGGTAGGTGTGCAAAGTGAAGAGGCCGTGCAACAAATGTTTGCCTCCTCTCCAGGACGTGCAAATAGAAGAAACTGGGGTGGCGTGGAAGCGCTGCGTAAACTTGTGGAAAGCTGCGTCAGATAGACCAGATGGAGCAGAAAAAAGGAGAAATAGTTGGGTGTCCATGTAAAGGTAGTCCTCGTCTTATGACTGATTGCTTAGCAACAAAGGACCTCCCTTGAGCTACTTAGCAACAGCACTTAGATGTACATACCGCTTCACAGTGCTTTACAGCCCTCTCTAAGTGGTCTGCGGAGTCAGTATTTTGATCCCCCTACAATCTGGGTTCTCATTTTGCTGACCTCGGAAGGATGGAAGGCTGAGTCAACCCTGAGCCTTGTTAGGATCGAACTCCTGGCTGTAGGCAGAGTTTGTCTGCCGTGCTGCATTCTACCCACTGCGCCACCAAGGAAGGGAGGGAGGGAGGGAGGAAAAGGAAAGAAAGGAAGGAAAAGGAAGGAGGGAAGAAAAGGAGGGAGGGAGGAAAAGGAAGGAAAATGAAGGAGGGAAAGAAGGAAGGGAGGGAAGGAGGGAGGGAGGAAAAGGAAAGGAAGGAAGGAAGGAAAAGGAAGGAGGGAAGAAAGGGAGGGAGGGAGGAAAAGGAAGGAAAATGAAGGCGGGAAAGAAGGAAGGGAGGGAGGGAGGAAAAGGAAAGAAAGGAAGGAAGGAAAAGGAAGGAGGGAAGAAAGAGAGGCAGGGAGGGAAAGGAAGGAAGGAAAATGAAGGAGAGAAAGAAGGAAGGAAGGGAAGGAGGGAGGGAGGGAAGGAGGGAGGGAGGGAGGAAAAGGAAAGGAAAGAAAAGGAAAGGAAGGAAGGAAGGAAAAGGAAGGAGGGAAGAAAGGAGAGAAGGAAGGAAGGCAGGCAGGAAGGAAGGAAGAAAGGGAAAGGAAAGGAAGGAGAAGGAAGGAAGGAAGGAAGGAAGGAAGGAAGGAAGGAAGGAAGGAAGGAAGGAAGGAAGGAAGGAAGAAAAAGGAAAGAGGGAAGGAAGGAATAGCAATAGCAATAGTACTTAGACTTATATACCGCTTCACAATGCTTTACAGCCCTCTCTAAGCGGTTTACACCCTATTTGCCCCCAATAATCTAGGTTCTCGTTTTACTGTCCTGGGAAAGATGGAAGGCGGAGTCAACCTTAAGCAGGTCAGGATCGAACTCCTGGCAATGGGCAGAGTTTGCCTGCAATGCTGCATTCTAACCACTGTGTCACCATGCACGGCTCTTAAAACCGGTTTCAAAGCTCCAATGGCCATCCAGGGTCACGTGATGGCATCTCGGGTGCTTTCATAGCCAGCCTGCAATTTATGGCCAGTTGCAGTACCACATACAGTCATGTGACTGTGATTTTGGGCATTTACTTCCAGTTTCTAGCAAAAAACAAAAAAACCCACCCATTAAAGTATAATGGATTCGTTCAACTACTGCCACATGCGCTTCACTTAATGAATTTGGGCCAATCACTGGGAGACGGTGAGTTCTAGTCCCACCTTAGCCATGAAAGTCAGCTGGGTGACTTTGGGCTAATAACCAGAAGACTATGAGTTCTAGTCTGGGCCTAGCCATTAAAGTCAGCTGAGTGACATTGGACCACTCACCGGGAGACGGTGAGTTCTAGTCCTGCCCCAGCCATGAAAGTCACCTTGGTGACTTTGGGCCAATCACCAGGAGACTGTGAGTTCTAGTCCGACCCTAGCCATGAAAGTCAGCTGAGTGACATTGGACCAATCACCGGGAGACGGTGAGTTCTACTCCCGCCCCAGCCAGGAAAGTCAGCTAGGTGACTTTGGGCCAATCACTGGGAGACGGTGAGTTCTAGTCCCTCCCTAGCCTTGAAAGTCAGCTAGGTGACTTTGGGCCAGTCCCTCTCTCTCTTAGCTCTCTTAGCCCAACCCACCTCACAGGGCTGTTGTGGGGAAACCAGGAGGAGGAAGGTGTGATGGATGACAGTTAGAACAATTAACCAGTGGAACCACCTGCCTCCAGAAGCGGTGAATGCTCCAACCCTGGAAGTCTTTAAGAAGAGACTGGACAGCCATTTGTCTGAAATGGTGTAGGGTTCCTGCCTTAGCAGGGGGTTGGACTTGATGACCTCCAAGGTCCCTTCCAACTTTATTATTATTATTATTATTATTATTATTATTATTATTATATATTCAGCACCTTGAGTTATTTGTAAAAATAATAAAGGTGGGTAATAAATAAATGAGTTTTTTTAAAAAAGGCAAAAGAACAGAGTTTTGATCGAAAGCAGAACAATTTGCAGCAGTGAATCTTCCAATTAAAAGGCAGTTCTACAGGCAGCCACTTTGCTGCAAAAATAATAATAATAACTTCGAAAAAGAGAGCATAAATCATGAAACAAATGTAAACAAAATGTGGCCGCCTGGGTTTAAGGAATTGGGAAAAATACATGTGCCCTAACTTTAAAATCCAGCTCTCTCCACAAAATTAGGGAGGGAGACTCTAAACTGGGGGGGGGGGAGAGGAGGCTGATTTTTAGAACACATTGGGGGAACCTGAAAGACACAGAGATTGAAAGGACCACCAGCTCGTGCCTTGCGCCAGAATGGATGTTCCAAACTCTGAATTCCACCAGGCAGTTTTGCACCTAAACACAATAAATCAGGTAGGACGGCAAACAGTGGGACGTGTTGTTTAATACGACAGCAATGTAAAAACATAGAGAGCAAGAGCTTTAAAAGTGCTCTTCAGAAGACTGGAAGTTTTTAAGAAGAGACTGGACAACCATTTGTCTGAAATGGTCTAGGGTTTCCTGCCTGAGCAGGGGGCTAGACTAGATGACCTCCAAGGTTCCTTCCATCTTCTATTCTGATTGGTTGGTTGGTTGGTTGGTTGAAATAGTACAACATTTCCTGCTTGAGCAAGAGGTTGGACTAGAAGACCTCCAAGGTCCCTTCCAGCTGTATTTTGATTGGTTGGTTGGTTGGTTGGTTGATTGGTTGATTGATTGATTGAAATAGTATAGGGTTTCCTGCTTGAGCAGGAGGTTGGACTAGAAGACCTCCAAGGTCCCTTCCTGCTGTATTTTGATTGATTGATTGATTGATTGATTGATTGGGTGGGTGGGTGAGTGGTTGAAATAGTATAGGGTCTCCTGCCTGAGCAGGGGGTTGGACTAGAAGACCTCCAAGGTCCCTTCCAGCTCTATTTTGATTGATTGATTGATTGATTGATTGAGTAGATGGGTGGTTGGTTGGTTGATTGGTTGGTTGGTTGGTTGGTTGATTGATTGATTGATTGATTGATTGATTGATTGATTGATTGAAATAGTATAGGGTTTCCTGCCTGAGCAGGAGGTTGGACTCAAAGACCTCCAAGGTCCCCTACAGCTCTATTTTGATTGATTGATTGATTGATTGATTGATTGATTGGGTGGATGGGTGGTTGAAATAATATAGGGTACCCTGCTTGAGTAGGGGGTTGGACTAGGGCTTTTCAACCAGGGGTACAGGTACCACCTGTGGTACATTGGCACCTGGCAGGTGGTATGCGAGCATCCTAGAAAAGGGGTAGCGGGGGAGGGGAATGAGCTGAACAGGTGGCAGCACTGCACAAGCCTGAGCAAGGGACGGCTGGAGCTGCAGGGCTGTCAGGGCTCAACGGAAGCGCCAGGATCAGTGCCGCTTTCCAGCTGATCGGCACTTTTTCGGGCTGTCAGGGCTTAGCGGGAGCACCAGGATCAGTGCCAGGCTCCAGCTGGAGCTCGGCGCTGATCCTGGCGCTTCTGCTGAGCCCAGAAGTAGCGCCGATCAGCTGGAATGTTGCAGCCTCTCCAGGGTCTTGCGATTTACATTCAGAGGCTTGGCAACCGATTCGTATTTATGACGGTCACAGTGTCCCAGGGTCATGTGAAGGGACCAAAACCTGCTGCAACCATCCAGCAGATGGGGGGGAATAAAAACCAAACACCCCCCCACCCCTGCTGCCAATCCTCAACAGAAATGCTCACAACAATGAAAGCCTCGGACAGGAGGAAGAGCGCCACCGGGCGGGCAGGCAGGTGTCTTGCTTGGCTGTGGCTTGGGGGGCACTTTTTCCAGTGTCATTGTAACTTTGAACAGCCACTAAGCGAACTGTTGTAAGTCATCAAGTTTTTGACACCTTGCTAGGTGACAGGTGGTCCTCGGATGTTGCCATCTCCTAAAAGTGGTACAATGGGTGAAAAGGTTGAAAAGCCCTGGACTAGATGACCTCCAAGTTCCCTTCCTACTCTGTTATTCTGAATACAGACATTTTTATAATTTTTATATCTTCAAACCAAAAGTATATTTTCATTGCAATTGCCGTTTTTCTTAACCTTGTAACGCAGCCAGCTATTTAAAAAAAATACACATTAGGAAAAAGCATGTACAGACATTCACGTATTCAGAAGAGTCATGTGCAAAAACGTGCACAACGAGGCCAAAAAAAAAAAAAAAGTTCTGCATGTTTGAAAAGATTTCAAACAGAACTTGGTTGGGCTTATCTGAAGAGTCAACATAAAAAAATGTTTGTGCAAACTTTAAAACCAACTCCATTCCAAAGAATGAAACTCAACAGTTTCATTAAAAAAAAAAAGAAAGAAATAACATGAGCACATTCTGTAACCCAAATTGCATGGCTGCTTTGAGGACTGGCATTTTTAGAAGGGCAGCAGGATCATACAATTCCATGCACCGACCTGCTAGGGGCCTTTTAATCAAATATATTAAAGGAAAGAAGAGAGAGGGTCAACAAGAAATGAGAGCTGAATGAATTCTCAACACGAAAACAAGTGATTCGTAATGAAAGAGTAAACGGAGATGATTTGGTCATGTGGCGGGAATAAAGGAGGGGCTGGATCACAAAAGAAAAATATGGAGTAAAACGGATGACTGAAGGAAAAAAGCAGAACATCATAGTTGGATGGATATTAGAATAGAATAGAATTAGATAATAGAATAGTATAGAGTAGAATAGAGTAGAGTAGAGTAGAATAGAGTAGAGTAGAATTAGATAAGAGAAGAGAAGAGTAGAGTAGAGTAGAATAAGATAATAGAATAGAATAGAATTAGATGATAGAATAGTATAGCGTAGAATAGAATAGAATAGAATAGAATAGAATAGAATAGAATAGAATTAGATAATAGAATAGAATAAGATAATAGAATAGAATTAGATAATAGAATAGTATAGAGTAGAATAGAGTAGAGTAGAATTAGATAATAGAAGAGTAGAGTAGAGTAGAGTAGAGTAGAGTAGAGTAGAGTAGAGTAGAGTAGAGTAGAGTAGAATAAGATAATAGAATAGAATAGAATTAGATGATAGAATAGTATAGCGTAGAATAGAATAGAATAGAATAGAATAGAATAGAATAGAATAGAATAGAATAGAATAGAATAGAATTAGATAATAGAATAGAATAAGATAATAGAATAGAATTAGATAATAGAATAGTATAGAGTAGAATAGAGTAGAGTAGAATTAGATAATAGAAGAGTAGAGTAGAGTAGAGTAGAGTAGAGTAGAGTAGAATAAGATAATAGAATAGAATAGAATTAGATGATAGAATAGTATAGCGTAGAATAGAGTAGAATAGAATAGAATAGAATAGAATTAGGTAATAGAATAGAAGAATAGAGTAGAATAGAATAGAATAGAATAGAATAGAATAGAATAAGATAATAGAATAGAATTAGATAATAGAATAGTATAGAGTAGAATAGAGCAGAGCAGAGTAGAATAGAATTAAATAATAGAATAGTATAGAGTAGAATAGAGTAGAGTAGAATTAGATAATAGAAGAGTAGAGTAGAGTAGAGTAGAGTAGAGTAGAGTAGAGTAGAGTAGAGTAGAGTAGAGTAGAATAAGATAATAGAATAGAATAGAATTAGATGATAGAATAGTATAGCGTAGAATAGAGTAGAGTAGAGTAGAGTAGAATAAGATAATAGAATAGAATAGAATTAGATGATAGAATAGTATAGCGTAGAATAGAATAGAATAGAATAGAATAGAATAGAATAGAATAGAATAGAATAGAATAGAATAGAATAGAATTAGATAATAGAATAGAATAAGATAATAGAATAGAATTAGATAATAGAATAGTATAGAGTAGAATAGAGTAGAGTAGAATTAGATAATAGAAGAGTAGAGTAGAGTAGAGTAGAGTAGAGTAGAGTAGAATAAGATAATAGAATAGAATAGAATTAGATGATAGAATAGTATAGCGTAGAATAGAGTAGAATAGAATAGAATAGAATAGAATTAGGTAATAGAATAGAAGAATAGAGTAGAATAGAATAGAATAGAATAGAATAGAATAGAATAAGATAATAGAATAGAATTAGATAATAGAATAGTATAGAGTAGAATAGAGCAGAGCAGAGTAGAATAGAATTAAATAATAGAATAGTATAGAGTAGAATAGAGTAGAGTAGAATTAGATAATAGAAGAGTAGAGTAGAGTAGAGTAGAGTAGAGTAGAGTAGAGTAGAGTAGAATAAGATAATAGAATAGAATAGAATTAGATGATAGAATAGTATAGCGTAGAATAGAGTAGAATAGAATAGAATAGAATAGAATTAGGTAATAGAATAGAAGAATAGAGTAGAATAGAATAGAATAGAATAGAATAGAATAAGATAATAGAATAGAATTAGATAATAGAATAGTATAGAGTAGAATAGAGCAGAGCAGAGTAGAATAGAATTAGATAATAGAATAGAAGAATAGAGTAGAGTAGAGTAGAGTAGAGTAGAGTAGAGTAGAATAGAATAGAATAGAATAGAATAGAATAGAATAGAATAGAATAGAATAGAATAGAATAGAGCTGAGCTGGAACGGACTTTGGAGGTCTTCTAGTCCAACCCACCGCTCAAGCAGGAGATCCTATATCATTTCAACCAACCAATCAGAATAGAGCTGGAAGGGACCTTGGAGGTCTTCTAGTCCAGCCCCCTGCTCAAGCAGGAGACTCTATCCCATTCCCGACAAATGGCTGTCCCGCCTTTTCTTAAAAACGTCCAGTGTTGGAGCGCCTACAACTTCTGCAGGCTGCTTGTTCCATTGGTTAATTGTCCTCACTGTCAGGTACTTTCTCCTTAGTTCTAGGTTGGTTCTCTTGAGTTTAAATGGAAGGGTGGGCAGCTGTGAAGCCCGAAAATCATGGGAACAAGACGATAAAATGTAAAACTAGAGCAATTCCTGGCCAGGCACGTAGAGCCATACTTTAGCAGGCGTGATATTCAATAAATGCACGACAGCCACCTCCCAACTTTGCGAACGTCACCCACCTCTCACCCTTTCTCCTCACTCGACTTTCTTCCATCCCTAAAGTCTAATTTAAATTAACGGAAACTGCTTTGCTATACGATGCCCAGAGTCAGGATGAGGACGCTCTTTGACGGTTGACTGACCCGGATCCCACAGTTGTTTTTCCCAACCTGATCATAAAATGAAATAACATCATGAGGAGCATTGACCCAGAATCTATAAAATAATAAACTCAGGGTGGAGAGTCTTTTCTTGACTTCATCCTCTCTACCCTTTAGCCTACGTGCAATGCTAACAAAGATGGATGGAGGTCCCATCAACCCTTCCACTCTCCCAATCCCAGTTCAGCTATCACCAGATGGATGCACGTCTTATGACTCTGAATCAGGAAGTTCAGCCTGTGCCCAAGATCTTTGTCAAAGTATGCCACTACTGGAGAGGCTGGAAGCCCAGGTAGGCATCCATCCACACCTTGCCTTCAATGCTCAGGTTGAGAGAGGACCACAAGGTGGATCTAACACAGTGTTCCTCAGCCTTAGCAATATGAAGGTGTGTGGACCTTAGCTCCCAGAATTTGGGGATTTGAAGGCCACAGATTGTCATTCACCCATCCAGGCTTCATGAGTTGATGATGGAGCTTCTTCGCTTAATGACTGAGTGGGACGGTTGACGCACGTCTTCAAATTGCTGAGGTTAAGAAACACTAATCTAGTGTAGGGGGGTCTCCAAAGTGGACAACGTTAAGACGTGTGGACTTCAACATCCAGAATTCTGGGAATGGAAGTCCACAAAGTTGCCCAGTTTGAAGACCCCAGTTGTAATGACCTCTGAAGACCTTAGAGTAGTTTCTCTCACTATATGTGGTGTGGACTTCAACCTCCCCAGAATTCCATAATCAACATGCTGGCTAGAGAATTCTGGAAGCTGAAGTCCACCTAGTCCATAAAGTTGCCAGAGCTGAGAAGAACTGCTTTAGAATATTCTTCAACATACCTGTGGCATCCATGGCTGTTTTGCTCGGAGTTGCTTCCTATATTCCCATGGAAAGACAGCGCTCGTTGTTGACCCAAAGGAAGTTCTGGAGGACAGTCGGTCAAATGCTTTGTGGTTTTTGTCTGGGCAGGTTCCAAGCCTCACAATGGAAATCGATGCTGCTGCTGAAAAGTGTGACAAAACACAAAAGTCAACAGGCAAATGTTGCCAGCAAGTGTTGAGAGCCCTGAGTTGTGTCACGGGAGATATGAAGGTGTTTGGAGACTGGCTAAAAGGTAGGTGACGTTGCCTGGCTGAGGAATTCTGGGAGTTGAAGTCCACGAGTCATAAAAGGGCCAAGTTTGAAGAGCCCTGCTCTACAAGAACCAATGGAAGCACAGGTGTAGGTGGGCTCGAGGTGAGAAGTTGTTGAATGCCTTGATTATCATCCAGGGCAAATGTTTCTCAGCCTCAGCAAGTTTAAGCCAGGTGGACTTCGACTCCCAGAATTCCCAAGACAGTATGCCAACAGGTTTAAGACATGTGGACTTCAACTCCCAGAATTCCCCAGCCAGCCCTAATCTGGGAGTTGACATCCGCACATCTTAAAGATGCTAAGATAGAAAAACACTGCACAAGAGTTTTTTGGAAAAACTCCCCCTTCCTTCTTTCCTTCCTTCCTACCTTCCTTCCTTTCTCCCTTCTTTCCTTCCTTCCTTCCTTCCTTCCTCACTCCTTATTTCTTTCTTCTCCTTCCTTCTTTTCTTCCTTTCTCCCTCCCTTGCTCCTTCCCTCCCTTCTTCCTTAATTCCTTCCTTCCTCCTTTCCATCTTCCTCCCTCCCTCCCTCCATCCATCCATCCATCCCTCCATCCCTCCATCCATCCATCTCTACTTCTTCCTTTCCATCTCCTTCCTTCTTTCTTTCCTTCTTCCTTGCTTCCTTCTTTCCTTTTTTCTTCTTTTTTCTTTTCTGACATTCTTTCCTTTTTTCTTACTTTCCTTCTTTTCCTTTCTTTCTTTCTTTCCTTCCTTCTTTTTTCTTTTCTTCTTTCCTTTCTTCCTTTTCTTTTTTCTTCCTTCCTTCCTTCCTTTTTTCTTCTTTTTTCCCTTTCCTTCCTTTTTTCCTTTTTTTCTTTCTTTCCTTCTTGTTTCCTTTCTTTCTCTCCTTTCTTTTTTCTTTTCTTACCTTACCTTTTTTCGTTTTCCTTCCTTCCTTCCTTCCTCACTCCTTATTTCTTCTCCTTCCTTCCTTCCTTCCTCCCTATTTCTTTCTTCTCCTTCCTTCCTTCCTTCCTTCCTCGCTCCCTCCCTATTTCTCCTTTATTTTCCTTCCTTCCTTTCTCCCTCCCTTGCTCCTTCCCTCCCTCCTTCCTTAATTCCTTCCTTCCTCCTTTCCATCTTCCTCCCTCCCTCCCTCCATCCATCCATCCCTCCATCCATCCATCTCTACTTCTTCCTTTCCATCTCCTTCCTTCTTTCTTTCCTTCTTCCTTGCTTCCTTCCTTCCTTTTTTCTTTTTTCCTTTCTGACATTCTTTCCTTTTTTCTTACTTGCCTTGTTTTCCTTTCTTTCTTTCCTTCCTTCTTTTGTCTTTTCTTCTTTCCTTTCTTCCTTTTCTTTTTTCTTCCTTCCTTCCTTCCGTCCTTTTTTCTTCTTTTTTCCTTTTCTTCCTTATTTCCTTTTTTTCTTTCCTTCTTGTTTCCTTTCTTTCTCTTTCCTTTCTTTTTTCTTTTCTTACCTTTCCTTTTTTCTTTTCCTTCCTTCCTTCCTTCCTTCCTTTCTTTCTTCCTTCCTTCCTTTCTTCCTTCCCCTCCCTCCATCTTTCTTTCTTTCTTCCTCCCTCCCTCCCTCCCTTCTTCCTTCCTTCCTTCCTTCCTTCCTTTCTTTCTTCCTTCCTTCCTTTCTTCCTTCCCCTCCCTCCATCTTTCTTTCTTTCTTCCTCCCTCCCTCCCTCCCTTCTTCCTTTCTTTCTTTCTTCCTTCCTTCCTTCCTTCCTTCCTTCCTTAATTCCTTCCTTCCTCCTTTCCATCTTCCTCCCTCCCTCCCTCCATCCATCCATCCCTCCATCCATCCATCTCTACTTCTTCCTTTCCATCTCCTTCCTTCTTTCTTTCCTTCTTCCTTGCTTCCTTCCTTCCTTTTTTCTTTTTTCCTTTCTGACATTCTTTCCTTTTTTCTTACTTGCCTTGTTTTCCTTTCTTTCTTTCCTTCCTTCTTTTGTCTTTTCTTCTTTCCTTTCTTCCTTTTCTTTTTTCTTCCTTCCTTCCTTCCGTCCTTTTTTCTTCTTTTTTCCTTTTCTTCCTTATTTCCTTTTTTTCTTTCCTTCTTGTTTCCTTTCTTTCTCTTTCCTTTCTTTTTTCTTTTCTTACCTTTCCTTTTTTCTTTTCCTTCCTTCCTTCCTTCCTTCCTTTCTTTCTTCCTTCCTTCCTTCCTTTCTTCCTTCCCCTCCCTCCATCTTTCTTTCTTTCTTCCTCCCTCCCTCCCTCCCTTCTTCCTTCCTTCCTTCCTTCCTTCCTTCCTTTCTTTCTTCCTTCCTTCCTTTCTTCCTTCCCCTCCCTCCATCTTTCTTTCTTTCTTCCTCCCTCCCTCCCTTCTTCCTTTCTTTCTTTCTTCCTTCCTTCCTTCCTTCCTTCCTTTCTTTCTTCCTTCCTTCCTTCCTTTCTTCCTTCCCCTCCCTCCATCTTTCTTTCTTTCTTCCTCCCTCCCTCTTCTTCTTTCTTTCTTTCTTCCTTCCTTCCTTCCTTCCTTCTTCCTTTCTTTCTTCGTTCCTTCCTTTCTTCCTTCCCCTCCCTCCATCTTTCTTTCTTTCTTCCTCCCTCCCTCCCTTCTTCCTTCCTTCCTTCCTTCCTTCCTTCCTTCCTTCCTTCCTTCCTTTCTTTCTTTCTTTCTTTCTTTCTTTCTTTCTTTCTTTCTTTCTTTCTTTCTCCACCACCCAAAGCTGTCATTGCTCATCCTATGATGAGCTTTAGGCTGACCCTTATTTTACCTTATAAATACATCACAAGTTATTTATGCTCAAGCATCCTCTCTCAGCCCTCTCTTTCCCCCTCCAAAGCCCCATCCCACATCACGCATTCCCCTCGCCTGCCTGCCCATCACTGCGGATGTTAAATTATACACTCGGAGGGTGTGTCAGAATCCCAACACAAGCTGGTCTAGAGATGTTCAGGCCATCTGCCAGCTTCCAGGCGAGCAACATAAATTAAACTGTTTTGTATCTTCCGCATGAACTGAGGCGCTCAATCAACTTCCCAGTTGCATGATGTTTTTGCAAAGAACAATAAATGTGTGTCATATTTTGCAACCTTATTGGCAGTAAGAGCCACACCAGATGTTGCCAGAGATATACACAATTTGGCAATTGTTCCAGCTGATAAACTTTCAAAACAACAGGAAAGAAAAAAAACACCTTGTTGTGGAATTGTGGAAGATCGGATGAGTTACTTTTTTTTTTCCAAAATTCCTTCTATATTTTGACATTGTATCCTCATTGGTGGCATTTATGCAATCTGGTCCTGCCTTGACCCATTTTAACAGAATAACAGAGTTAGAAGGGACCCTGGAGGTCATCTAATCCAACCCCCTGCTCAAGCAGGAGACCCTAGACCAATTCAGACCAATGGCTGTCCTGTCTCTTCTTAAAAACTTCCAGTGTTGGAGCATTCACAACTTCCGGAGGCAGGTGGTTCCATGATTAATTGCAGAGACCATATATGATACTCGCACGTCTTATTATTTTTCCTGCAACGACAACCCTGTGAGGTGAGTTGGGCCAAGAGAAGGTGACTGGCCTAGGATCACCCCGCTGGTTTTCATGGCTAAGGCGGGACTAGAACTCACAGCCTCCTGGTAACTGGCCCAAAGTCACCCAGCCAGCTTTTGTGCCTAAAGCGGGACTAGAACTCACAGTCTCCTGGTGATTGGCCCAAATCACCCAGCCAGTTTTCATGCTTAAGGCAGGACTAGAACTCTCAGTCTCCTGACGATTGGCTCAAATCACCCAGCCGGTTTTCATGCCTAAAGTAGGACTAGAACTCAGCGCCCTGATCATTGGTCTAAAGCAGGGGTAGGCAACCTTGGCTCTTTTAAGACTGGTGGACTTCAATTCCCAGAATTCCTGAGCCAGCCATGCTGAGGGGAAAGGAAGAGGTTTCCAAGCTGAGCCATGCTAGCTCAGGAATTCTGGGAGTTGAAGTCCACGAGTCATAGGCCAGAGGTAGGCAACCTTGGCTCTTTTATGACTCGTGGACTTTAACTCCCAGAATTCCCTCTGCCAGCATGGCTCAGCTTGGAAACCTCTCCCTTTTCCCTCAGCATGGCTGGCTCAGGAATTCTGGGAGTTGAAGTCCACGAGTCATAAAGCAGCCTAGGCCTAGGCCAGAGGTAGGCAACCTTGGCCCCTTCATGACTTGTCGACTTCAAGTCCCAGAATTCCCTCTGCCAGCAAGGCTCAGCTTGGAAACCTCTCCCTTTCCCCTCAGCATGGCTGGCTTAGGAATTCTGGGAGTTGAAGTCCACAAGTCATTAAGGGGCCAAGTTTGAAGACCCCTACCCTAGGCCTAGAGTCTAGTTCAGGGGTAGGCAACCTTGGCTCTTTTATGACTGGTGGACTTCAACTCCCAGAATTCCTGAGCCAGCCATGCTGAGGGGAAAGGGTTTCCAAGCTGAGCCATGCTGGCTCAGGAATTCTGGGAGTTGAAGTCCACCAGTCATAAAAGAGCCAAGGTTGTCTACCCCTGGTCTAAAGTCACCCAGTCGGCTTTTGTGCCTAAGGTAGAACTAGAACTTCCATTCTCCTCTAGGCTTGCACCTTAGTCACTACTGGAAACTGGCGTTGTGTTATTGTTGCTATTTTTTTTTCCACAAAGGACGCATTTTATTACCGCATAGTATTCTTGCACTTTATGGTGATGATCCCTTTTATAAACCATCCCGGCCGAGGTTTTTGACCTCTGCGCTGCAAATAAGCAACTGAAATTGCACCTCCTAAGAATTGTTAAACCTTTTGCCGAACGCAAAAACGAATACACAATGTGTTGGGCTGTCTCCTAGTCTCCAGGTCAAAGATAATTCAGAGTAGAGAAGAAAGCGGTGTTAAAAGGACAATCAAGCAGAGCGTCCATCCAGGTAGACCCTTGATCAACTATCTCAGGTTTTCCCAAACCTTGGCAACGTTCAAGGACTTCAACTCCAAGAATTCCCCAAGCTAGGATATTTCAAGTTTTCCCAGCCATCCACTCTGCAGAAAAAACAGGCTGGATCCGGAGAAACAATACATTAGACCAGTATTTCAACCTTCGCAACTTCAAGATGCTTGTGAATGCTCCAACACTGGAGGTTTCTAAGAAGAGACTGGACAGCCGTTTGTCCGAAATGATGTAGGGTTTCCTGCCTGAGCAGGGGGTTGGACTAGATGACCTCCAAGGTCCCTTCCAACTCTACTATTATTCTTATTATTATTACTTCAACTCCCAAAATTCGCCAGCCAGGATGATTGCCCAGGTTGGGAAACCCTGGATTCAGAAATCTGCTTCTTTTGTCCGGCAGCGTCCGCATTGTGCTATTTTCAGCAGAATGACCATACTAGTGTTGCCAAATCACAACATTTCAATATTCATTTACTGTAGTTCGCCTGACTGCTTCCTCTGTCCTAGCATGCAAGCACCATTGGGTCTGTCCATTGTCTTTGGACCCCAGGATGGATCAGCGCAGGGCACTGAAAACAGCCAGAGGAAAAACTATGGAGGACCAGCATGCTGTAGGCTGTCACCCGTTTTGTGCAGTTTTGTCATTAAAAAAGAAAAAAGAAATTGCAACTCTCTGGGTCAATAAGCTGGGTCAAGATACACGGGCTGTAAAATCTGTACTGGAGGGTCACCTTTTTTTAGCCCCTCTGTATCTCCCTTCCTTCCTTCCTTCCTTCCTTCCTTCCTTCCTTCCTTCCTTCCTTCCTTCCTTCCTTCCTTCCTTCCTTCCTTCCTTTCTTCCTTTTCCCTCTCTCCTTCCTTCACCCCCTCTCTCTTTCCTTCTTTCTCTCTCCTTTCTTCCATCTTCCTTTTTCCCTTCCTTCCCTTCGTTCCTTTGCTCTCTTCTCTCTTCACTCCTTCCTTCCTTCCCTCTCTCTTTCTCCTTCCTTCCCCTCTCTCCTCCCTTCCCTCCCTTCCTCTTCCTTTCCCTCTCTCTCCCCTCCTTACTTCCTTCTTTCCTTCCTTCCCTTCCTTCGTTCCTTTGTTCTCTTCTCTTCACTTCCTTCCTTCTCTCCTTCCTTTCTTTCTTCCCTCGCTCTTCTTCCTCTCTCTTCACTCCTTCCTTCCCTCTCTCCTTCCTTTCTTCCTTCCCTCACTCTTCTTCCTCTCTCTTCACCCTTCCCTCTCTCCTTCCTTCCCTCTCTCCTTCCTTTCTTCCTTCCCTTGCTCTTCTTCCTCTCTCTTCACTCCTTCCTTCCCTCTCTCCTTCCTTTCTTCTTTCCCTCTCTCTTCTTCCTCCCTCCCTCCCTCCCTCCCTTCCTTCCTTCTTTCCTTTCTTCCTTCCTTCAAGATCATCTCTATATTCCTTTCCACAAGATCTCCTATTCTATATATTACCCATATCATACCATCATATCACATCACATCATATATCATATATCATACATCATACATCATATATCATATATCATACCTCATACATCATATATCATATTGTCATGGTTTCGACAGATGAAACTCTTCAAAGAACTTCGAGGCATTGTTTACTTTAAAGAATCTTTATTCGAGTAGCATAGCGTGGGCACTAACACAACCGAAGTCAAAATCTGAATTCCCCTCCCCTGAGCACATAATATCAAAGCACAATTCCCTCCTCCAATTAACCGTCATAAATCACATTCTCCAATTAGTTTGAAATGCAGGCTTTCCCTCCACTTCTCCAACCTGCCATTTCTTATCATCTCTTATTTCAATAACCTTGGTTCTCACACTAGGTCCAGTATTGTTATATCTAGCTAAAGTCTCATGCCCATTCCTCCCCCTAGCATCATCTAACTCTTGTCAAAGCAAAAACATCCGATGTTAGCAGCGTTGACACATATCATATGAAACATTGTCAAATGCTTTGTCTTTCAGAGAAGCCTGTGGCCCTCCAATTTGTTGACTGGCTTCTGCGCGGAATCTCTCAAGTGATGTTTGTGAACAATCCTCTCAGTGGCCTCATCCTGCTCATTGGATTCCTGGTCCAGAGTCCTTGGCTGACACTCATGTGTTGCATTGGAGGGATTGTCTCAACTTTAACGGCAGTTATTCTAAGTCAGGAGAGGTAGGTGGTCCTCTAATTTTTCCTCCTCCTCCTCTTTCAATGCTCAGATGAAATTAGCCACTGGATTTCTCCTAAGTGACAATATTTATGCCATCAACTCCTATCAAATATTTTATTATGATTTGACTGGCCTTTACAATGTAAGATTACATTAAAAAAGGTAATCAGCTAAGCTCAAATACAGTTTTCAAACGAGGGTAAAAAAAACCTGTAATTTATCCGCTTCTCCTGCTTGAGCAGGGGGCTGGACTAGAAGACCTCCAAGGTCCCTCCCAGATCTATTCTATTCTATTCTATTCTATTCTATTCTATTCTATTCCATATTTTCTATTCTAGCATATTTTCTATTCTATTCCATATTTTCTATTCTACCATATATTCTATTCTATTCTATTCTATTCTATTCTATTTTATTCTATTCTATTCCATATTTTCTATTCTATTTCATATTTTCTATTCTACTATATTTTCTATTCTATTCCATATTTTCTATTCTATTCTGTTCTATTCTATTCTATTCTATTCTATTCTATTCTATTCTGTTCTATTTCATATTTTCTATTCTACCATATTTTCTATTCTATTCTATTCCATATTTTCCTATTCTATTTCATATTTTCTATTCTATTCTATTCCATATTTTCTATTCTATTCTATTCTATTCTATTCTATTCTATTCTATTCTATTCTATTCTATTCTATTCTATTACTATTCTATTCTATTCTAAACCAGTAAGAAGACCAGGCCCTTTTTCATTTTAGAAGATGAGATTTACTGAAATTAAAGAAACGTTTCTGGAGCCCAGAGACCGTAACAATTATTTCGTCGCTCAATTTCTACAGCCGCCCACACAATGAAATTTTGTTCATTTTTTTTTTAAAAAAATGGCTTGACTTTGAAGATGTGCACATTCGAAATGATAGCTCTGCTTGAGTTTGTGTGACGTTCAAGCACATCCATCTAGGTGTGTCTGCCTTCTACATTCGCAACGTAATTTCTCTACCTTGCTACACAGGTCTTCCGTTGCTGCTGGACTGCACGGCTACAACGGTGTCCTTGTAGGGATGCTGATGGCCGTCTTCTTAGACAAGGGTGAATATTACTGGTGGCTTCTACTTCCTGTTATGCTCATGTCTATGACCTGGTGAGTCTATATAAATTATCTGGTAGTTTTCTCTCTCCTTTTTTCCTAAATTCTGCTCTCTTCTTTTCTCCGGAGTCAAGTTAAAGCACTGTCCATCACTTCCAGGAAAAGATCAAGAACATATATCCTAAACCAGCGGTTCTCCACCTGTGGGTCAGGATCCCATTTGGGGTTGAACGACCATTTCACGGGGGTCGCCAAACAACGCAGTCCGCCATTTTTTTCCCCTTTTCCTTAGCTGTGCTACTCCCTTTTATTCTATTGGCTTTTGAAAGCCAATAGAATAGACTCTCTTGAATAGAGTCTAATTCTATTGGCTTTCAAAAGCCAATAGGAATTGTCCAGGCTGTCTCTGCCCTGCTGAGCCCGCCAAAAGTCCCCTTCTGCAAACAGTGCTGCACCAGTTGAGTAGTCCTCGACTTACGACCGGTTGAGTAGTCCTCGACTTACGACCGGTTGGGGGTCGCGGCATTAAAAAGGTTGAGAACCACTGTCCTAAACCTAGTTCCCCGTTGCATTCCAGATAAGCTTACTTGCATTGTCTATGGAGATTTTCAGTCAACCAGATCACGGAGGTCCCAAAAATACTTTTCCAAATGGTAACTGGATTTTCTTTCCTCTTGCTTGAAGGCATTTTACTTTTTCTCCAAGAAGCTTCTTCAGTTCTGACTGAAGAAGTATTTGAGGGGCTGCCACATAGAAGAGGGGGTCACTTTATTCACCAGAGCACCAGAGGGAAGGACGAGAAACAATGGCTGGAGACTGAACAAAGAGAGAAGCAACCTAGAATTTTCCTAACAGTGAGGACAATCAACCAGTGGAACAGCTTGCCACCAGAAATCGTGGGCGCTCCATCACTGGAGGTTTTTAAGAAGAGGCTAGATAGACAGTCACTTGTCTGAGATGGTATAGGTCAGGGGTAGGCAACCTTGGCTCTTTTATGACTCGTGGACTTCAACTCCCAGAATTCCTGAGCCAGCCATGCTGAGGGGAAAAAGAGAGGTTTCCAAGCTGAGCCATGCTGGCGCAGGAATTCTGGGAGTTGAAGTCCACAAGTCATAAAAGAGCCGAGGTTCCCTACTCCTGCGCCTACATCAGGGGTCTTCAAGCTTGGCAACTTTAAGACGTGTGGACTTCAACTCCCAGAATTCCTAAGGCAGCATGAGGGAACTATGGGTCTCCTCATGACTCGTGGACTTCAACTCCCAGAATTCCTGAGCCAGCATGAGGGAACTATGGGTCCCCTCATGACTCATGGACTTCAACTCCCAGAATTCCTGAGGCAGCCATGCTGAGGGGAAAGGGAGAGGTTTCCAAGCTGAGCCATGCTGGCTCAGGAATTCTGGGAGTTGAAGTCCATCAGTCATAAAAGAGCCAAGGTTGCCTGATATAGGTCTCCTGCTTAAGTGGGGGGCTGGACTAGAAGACCTCCAAGGTCCCTTCCAGCTCTATTCTATTTTAATGTCCTCAAGCAAGAACAAACAAAGGCCAGTTGCCTTTTGAAAAAAAACAGCTTTGGGACTTGCTTGCTTTAGGAACTATAGTGGCAATGAGGAAGACCATTGTTATTCCAAGGAATTCAGTGACATGTTTTGATTTCTTCTTCATATGGAGAAAAGTCTATCAATTTAGAGCTCACTCACAGCTGGGCTGCTTGCATTTGCTTGCTGAAGAAAAGAGAAGGGGAGGCTGAAATCGTCACGTACCTTCAAAGCATTTTTTGCGGTGAAAGTCTCGGACTTCCAGTTCCTATCCCAGAATCATGGATAAAAAAGATTCTTCTTTTCCTGGAGTTTCTGAAGTTTGATGTAGTTCAGTGGTGAAAAAAGTAAGGCAGGAAAAAGCAAATAGATACAGGTGTAGAAAGAAAAATCAGGTCCGGTTCCAAGCCGGGAGAAAGATGCTGAAAAATGAAATGGAGGCTAGCTGCTTAGGAAAGGAAGTCTATTGATGAGCAGAACCAACCACAGCAGGCAGTTCTGGGACAGCCGAGGTGGCGCAGCAGTTATAGTGCAGTTCTGCAGGCCACTTTAACTGACTGTGTTCAGCAGGTCAGCGGTTCAAATCTCACCGGCTCAAGGTTGACTCAGCCTTCCGTCCTTCCGGGGTAGGTAAAATGAGGACCCAGATTGTTGGGGGCAATGTAAATATATATATACATTGCTTACTGGTGTACACCGCTTAGAGAGTGCTTGCGCTTAAAGCGGTATATAAGTCTCATAAATACATAAATAAAATAAATAAATAAATAAAATGGAGTTGAGAGTAGGTGGGTTTTTATACATTCTTTGGGGCTTTGTGTTTGAATGCCTCTTCCTTCTGAAATGTACTTTGACCTGTGCTTGATTGTGCCCTTTTAGTATTCTAACTATTGTTGCCTGACTCCCACTGTGGCTGGGAGGTCATGCCCTGTCCTTGGAGCTGGGTGGGGAATGTAGATTTTAGGAGTCTTTGTTTTTCTAATCCCATCAGCTCCAGCCTCCTGTGGGAGCTGTGTCTAAAGCAGTGGTTCTCAACCTGTGGGTCGGGACCTCATTTGGGGTCGAACGACCATTTCACGGGGGTCGCCAAACAACGTAGTCCGCCATTTTTTTTCCCCTTTTCCTTAGCTGTGCTACTCCCTTTTATTCTATTGGCTTTTGAAAGCCAATAGAATAGACTCTCTTGAATAGAGTCTAATTCTATTGGCTTTCCAAAGCCCATAGGAATGGTCCAAGCTATCTCTGCCCTGCTGAGCCCACCAAAAGTCCCATTCTGCAAACGGTGCTGCACCAGTTGAGTAGTCCTCGACTTACGATCGGTTGAGTAGTCCTCGACTTACGACCGGTTGGGGGTCGTGGCATTAAAAAGGTTGAGAACCACTGGTCTAAAGGAATTTTGCAGCTGCCAAAAAAGCCAACACAGTGCTACGCTGCATTAACAGAAGGATAGAATCCAGTTCACGTGAAGTGTTAATATCACTTTACAAGGCCTTGGTAAGGCCACACTTGGAATCCTGCATCCAGTTTTGGTCACCACGATGTAAAAAAGATGTTGAGACCCTAGAAACAGTGCAGAGGAGAGCAACAAAGATGATCAGGGACCTGGGGGCTAAAGCATAGGATGAAACGGTTGAGGAGCACCAGGTAGGTAAGTCTATCTATCAAACAGATGGATTGGGGAGACATGACAGCTGTCTCCCAATACTTGAGGGAAAAAGGGGTCAACTTATTCTCTAAAGCACCAAAGGGCAGGACAAGAAGTAATGGGTGGAAGCTTGTTAAAGAGAGAGATCCAGTCTGGAAGTAAGGACAAATTTCTTGATGGCGAGAACAAGTAATCAGCAGAATGACTTATCTCTGAAAGTTGAAGGTGCTCCATCATTGGAGCTTTGCAAAAAATAAACCAGATAACCATTTTCCTGGGATGAAATAAGGTCTCCTGCCTTGAGCAAGAATTGGATTAGAACAGGGGTCCCCAATCCCTGGTCTGTGGACTAGTACTGGGCCACGGCATGCCAGCCACCGGTCCACACAAACCAGCAAAGCCCCACCCACGGGATGCAAGCAGCACACAAAACCACATGCCCTCCGGTCCGCGGAAAAACCTCTCTCCACGGAACCGGTCCCTGATGCCCAAAAGGATGGGGACCTCTCAACTAGAAGTCTTCTGAAGTCTCTCCCAATCCTCTGCTTCTATGTTCTATGTTCTAAAAAGCCACAATGTTGGTAAAGTGTGTAGCAAAAATGACCATATACTTTCGGCAATGATCTGCAATCGTTCCTGTTCTTCTTTTTCAGCCCTATCTTTACCAGCGCTTTAGCCTCGCTCTTCAGCAAATGGGACCTTCCCGTTTTCACGCTGCCTTTCAATTTGGCCCTGAGCCTGTTTCTTGGGGCCACCGGTCACTATAATCCTTTCTTCCCTACGACGCTGATAGAACCGACCACCTTTTTGCCCAACAACTCTTGGTCTGACGTTCAAGTGACTATGGTAAGATGATACCAACCACGTACCCCTTTGTTGTGTGCTCTTTGATGTTGGGAGAGGGGGATCTCTAAAGGAAGAAGCTTCACACATGTGTGTGGATAACACGTGTGCGTTGAGCTGGATGGTCTGGTTGCTGCGATGCCTCCCTTACCGGCATTGTGTGAAAAGCTGGCTTTGTAATATGAGCCAGTCGTGTGCTGCAGCTGCCAAAAAAGCCAACACAGTGCTAGGCTACCTTAACAGAGGGACAGAATCAAGATCACATGAAGGGTTAATACCACTTTACGACTTGATAAGGCCACACTTGCAATACTTCATCCAGTTTTGGTCACCACGATGTAAAAAAAGATGTTGAGACTCTAGAAAGAGTGCAGAGAAGAGCAACAAAGATGATTAGGGGACTGGAGGTTAAAGCATACAAGGAACGGTTGCTGGAATTGGGTATGTCCAGTTTAATGAAGAGAAGGACAAGGGGGGACATGATAGCAGCCTTCCAGTATCTCAGGGACTGCCCCGAAGAAGAGGGAGTCAACCTATTTTCCAAAGCTCCTGAAGGCAGGACAAGAAGCAACAGATGGAAACTGACCAAGGAGAGAAGCAACCTAGAACTAAGGAGAAACTTCCTGACAGTGAGAACAATTAACCAGTGGAACCACCTGTCTCCAGAAGTGGTGAATGCTTCAACACTGGAAGTTTTTAAGAAGAGATGGACAAACACTTGTCCGAAATGGTATAGGGTTTCCTGCCTGAGAAGGGGGTTGGATTAGATGGCCTCCAAGATCCCTTCCAACTATTATTATTATTATGGATCATCGCACAGTCAGCCAGATGTTCAGACTCGATTTGGCATTTTGTCTACCTATTGAGTCCTTACCCAGGACCTGGGATAGGCAGATATGAATGTTTGATGGTATTACAGGTATTGTCACAGGATGGAAGCAGTTCCTAGTAAGGCCGCCTTTTGCAATTGACTAATAGCGAATTTGTCAATGCCGATGATGGTGTTCAAGTGGTGCTCCAGTTGTTTTGGGATTGCACCCAAGGAGCCTATTACTATTGGTACTACCCTTGCTTGCTTTTGCCACAGTCTTTCTATTTCTATTTGTAGGTCTTTGTATTTTGTTATCTTCTCCAGTTCTTTCTCTTCTATTCTGCTATCTCCAGGCACTGCCACGTCCACTATCCAGACTTTTTTGTCTTTCTTATCGACAATTGTTAAGTCTGGGGTGTTATGTTGCAGGTGCTTGTCTGTTTGAATTCTGAAGTCCCAGAGCAGTTTAATTTTATCATTTTCTATGACTTTCTCTATTTTATGATCCCACCAGTTTTTGCTTACAGGCAAATGATATTTTTTGCAGATCTTCCAATGCACCATTGTTGCTACTTTGTCATGCCGCTGCTTGTAATCAGTCTGTGCAATCTTCTTGCAACAGCTTACCAAGTGGTCCACTGTTTCTTCAGCTTCTTTGCATAGGCGGCACTTACTGTCTGTTGCTGTCTTCTCAATTTTGACTTTGTATGCATTTGTCCTTAAGGCTTGGTCTTGTGCAGCCAGAATTAGTCCCTCGGTCTCTTTCTTCAATTTTCCTGCTCTTAGCCATTGCCAGGTTTTATTATTATCTGCTTTCCCAGCTATTTTTTTAATGTATTGGCCATGTAGTGCTTTGTCTTCCCATGCCTCTATTCTGTTCTTCATTTGGTCTTTCTTGTAGGCCAGTTTGGTCTCTCCAGTAGTTAGTAAGCCTTCCTGATATACTAATTTCAGTGCATCTTCATCATTGTTCTTCAGATATTCTTCCAAAGCCATTTTTTCTTCTTCAACCATCTGATGTACTTGTAGCATTCCACGCCCACCTATTTGCCTTGGTAGATAAAGTCTATCAATGTCACTGCGTGGATGAAGGGCATGATTCATTGTCATTATTTTTCTGGTCTGCCTATCCATTGCTTTTAGTTCTGCTTGAGTCCAGTCCACTATTCCAGCTGTGTACCTAATGACTGGGATTGCCCAGGTGTTGATTGCCTTTATGGTATTTCCTCCATTGAGTTTGGATTTTAAGATCTTCTTCACTCTCTTGATGTATTCACCTCTAATCTTTTTCTTGACTTCAGTGTGCTTGATGTTGTCAGCTTGAAGGATACCCAAGTATTTGTAGTACTCTTCCTCATCCAGACTCTTAATGTTATTTTCGTGGGGCATCTTGATTCCTTCAGTTTTCACTATTTTTCCTTGTTTGATAGTAAGTGTGGCACATTTGTCCAAGCCAAACTCCATTACAATATCTTGGCTATATATACGGACAGTGTTGAGCAGCGATTCTATTTCAGATGATGTTTTTCCATACAGCTTCAGATCATCCATGTAAAGGAGGTGGGATAGTCTGGCAGATGTTTTTGATGTTTGATAGCCATGTCCTGAGTTATTCAGTATTGTTGACAGAGGAAACAGTGCAATAACAAATAGTAATGGTGATAATGAATCTCCTTGAAATATTCCTCTCTTGATATTAACCTCTCCCAGTCTCTCACCATTGATCTGCAACTGTGTCTTCCATTGTGCCATCGATCTTTGCACAAATTTTCTGATGTTTCTACTGACTCCTGTTATTTCTAGGCACTTTATTATCCAATCATGTGGCAGAGAGTCAAATGCCTTTTTGTAGTCAATCCATGCCACATTCAGGTTGGTCTTCCTTCTCTTGCAGTTTTCCAAGATCATTTTGTCTATTAGGAGTTGATCTTTTGTTCCTCTGCTATTGGGGCGGTTTCCTTTCTGCTCAGGTGGAAAGAGATTGTTTTCAACTAGATGCTGTTGTACTGCATCAGCTACCACACCAGTTAGTAATTTGAAAGTTGTTGGTAAGCAGGTAATTGGCCTGTAGTTACCTGGTGTTGCCCCTTTTGCTGGATTTTTCATTATTAGGTAGGTTTTCCCAGTTGTTAGCCACTTTTCAATTTCTCCTCCTTGTAGTATATTGTTGAACTGCTTGGCAATGAGTGGGTGTATAACAGTTAGATGTTTCAACCAAAACCCATGCAGTTCATCTTCACCTGGTGCTGACCAATTTTTGATTTTCTTTGCTCTTTTTTCTACCATTTTTGTTGTTATTACTAGTTCTTTCATTTCAACTTCTGTTTTATTTGCCTCCACCTCTTTTAACCAAGCCGCATCCTTGTTGTATTTCTTTGGGTTATCCCATATCTGCTTCCAGAACTGCACTGTTTCTTCCTTGTCAGGTACTGACTGATTCCTTGCAGTTTCTCCATTGATGGATTGGTAGAAACGTTTCTGATTGGATTGAAATTGGAGGTTCTGCCTATAGTTTGCAATTCGAGCTTCATATCTACTGATTTTCCTGGCTATAGCTGTTATTTGTTTCTTTATTATTTCCAGTGCTTCCTTGATCTTCCTTGTTTCTAAGTGGTATTTCTTGATTAGGTATTCTTTGGTCTTCTTGTTCTTCAGCTTCTTTTCTTTCATCTGTTCTAGCTTGCTTGCATGTGATCTTAACTTGCTGATCTTATTTTCTAGTCTAATTTTTTGTGGTGCACTGTTTGTTTGTTTTTCTTCTTTGTTGATTTTGCATCCCAGGTATTCAGTTATAACTGCAGCTGTGCTGTACATTAGTTGGTTTGTTTCTTGCAGTGAATTGGTGCTTATACTTGATATTGCAGTATTTGCATCTTTTAATGCTTGTGCTAGCTGTTTCTTTGGAACAAGCTTCAATGCAGGCAGCCTTATTCTGTTGTTTTTGTGCTGTTCTAGATGCTCAGTTATTCTTTGTTTCAATTCTTTTATTTCTTTAGTTAGAGGGTTTTGTTCTTCCTGAGGAAGAGGTGCCTGGTTTCCAAATGAGAACAGTTGTATATCTCTGCTGGATTCCTTCACTGCCAACTCCCCCTGGTTTGCCTCTACATTCTGAATTACTTCTGGTAAGGCTTTGATTTCTTTGCCCTGGGTAAACCTTTGCAGTTCGTCCAATTCTGTTTCTGTAAATACTTTATTTCGTGTTATAAATCGGCGTTGATCTGCTAGTCTCTGTTCTGTTATTTCTGATTCTGGATGTTGTTCTTTCCAGAATTGGTGCATTCGTTTTAGATATCCTCGTCTTGTTGGACTTGATCTGTAGTAACAGATCATTATTTCTTTGTTTTCCATCACTGTGTATCTGCGACGGGTAAACACCTTTTCTTCCAGTAGTTCTGCAGCTGCTGGCCCTGGTTGCTCAGCCAACAGTCCTGAGTCCTGTAACCCATTTTTCACCAGATATCCAGGAACTCCGATATCTAGCGCGGACCTTGTTAACCCGGGCGACGTCCGAGCCGGTATGGCATTCTGCAATTTACGTCTCACCATATTTTTTATGGGAGAGACACTCTTTGTCTGACTCCTCTGATGAGACCTGTCCAGTATGGTTGAACCTCTGGCATAGCTCTCATCTTTCTCAGAGTACACAAGCCCCACAACCACGTCAAGGTAGTGCCTCACTACTATTATTATTATTATTATTATTATTATTATTATTATTATTATTATTATTATTATTATTATTATTATTATTATAGAATGGGTGCAACATTTGGGGGCAACATTTTGTGGGAAGAATCCAGAGAAAGAAATATTTTGGGAAATATTAAAAAGGCAGAATATTATATTTCCCCAAAGGATTTTAAAGGCAGAAACCAACTCACCCCCTCCCAAGTCTCTCTGCCCCAGACAGAAACCAGGTC
Source organism: Crotalus tigris (assembly GCF_016545835.1). NCBI lineage: Eukaryota > Metazoa > Chordata > Lepidosauria > Squamata > Viperidae > Crotalus > Crotalus tigris. The sequence goes on from NW_024096724.1 coordinate 143,265, forward strand.
TGCAGAAATGCAGATGTGATAATCTTGTCAGAAAGATTGGAGTCAGGAGGCTGGGATTAGAAAGATGTAGATCCCTAGGATCAACAATCCCTCACACCAAAAAATCCAACACTCATCAGCCATAGCCCCAGGGAAGCAGGATATGACCTTTGGGACATAATGGGATTAACCCACCACCATCAGAATACCAGAAAGGCAGACTCAAACTCAGGTCAAAGTTCATGCCGCAGGAACAACTCCAAACAAAAGCCCAAGAAGGTATAAAAACCCACTCCCTACATGTGCTCACCCCCTCTTTTCTTCCAGAGCCATCTTTGTGTCTGGCTCTTCTCTCCAATAAACTGCAACTTTCTTTCTAAAGCAGTCGCCATGTTGTTTATTCCCGGCTTGGACTGGAACCTGATGAAGATTTTTCTTTCAACAATTTGAAATCTGTGTTATTTTAAAATGCTGTATACTTTCCTTAGGCATTCTATACAATATCTAGGTATTATGCAGAAGGGCGAGAACTAATTAGGCCACATATGAAAAGACAGTCATGAATAGGTTTAGGATTGGGGTTGGGGTTAGGTTTTGGATTAGGGTTAGAATTTTGGATTAAAGCCAGGCCTGTGCTGCTTTCTGCAGCACAAGGACTCTAAACTCAACCTCCTCTTGACAACTTGACAACTCTTGACACCACATTGGATGACCAACAGCAAGCTGAATTGACTTGCTTAAATGATGATGAATGCACTGTTGGAAGACATGAAGGACCAGATATGGGACAATTGTAACAGAATATAACAGAATAACAGTGCTGGAAGGGACCTTGGAGGTCTTCTAGTCCAACCTCCTGCTCAGGCAGGAAACCCTATACCATTTCAGACAAATGGCTGTCCAGTCTCTTCTTAAAAACTTCCAGTGTTGGAGCCTTCACCGCTTCTGGAGGCAGGTTGTTCCACTGGTTAATTCTTCTCACTGTCAGGAAGTTTCTCCTTAGTTCTAGATTGCTTCTCTCCTTGATTAGTTTTCATCCGTTGCTTCTTGTCCTGCCTTCAGGGGCTTTGGAGAATAGCTTGACTCCCTCTTCTTTGGAGGGAGATATTGGAAGGCTGCTATCATGTCCCCCCTCGTCCTTCTTTTCATTAAACTAGACATACCCAATTCCAACAACAGTTCCTTATGGGTTTTTGCCTCCAGTCGCCTAATCATCTTTGTTGCTCTTCTCTGTACTCTTTCTGGAGTCTCAACATCTTTTTTACATCATGGTGACCCAAACTGGACGCCGTATTCCAAGTGTGGCCTTGTAAAGCCGTCTTAACCCTTCACGTGAACTTGATTCTATCCCTTTGTTAATGCAGCCCAGCACTGTGTTGGCTTTTTTGGCAGCTGCAGCACAGGGCTGGCTCCTATTTAAGGGATTGTCCACTAGGACTCTGAGATCCCTCTCACAGTTACTACTTCAGTATCACTGAAGGCATGAAGTCAGTAGAAGATGTGATTCTTCGTTACAGTTGTTGTTCTCAGGATGGGATGAATTTAGTGTGTGGTAAAAGGCAAATTATGATGCTTATCGCCTATCCAGCAGCAGTCCAGCCCACTTGAAGCCAAATAAACATAGGAGTCACCAAATAGCTGTGTCATGAAAATAGTTTTTCCTGCACTTTAATCCACAAAAAAGTTGTTTGTTATTCATGACAACATCAAAACCATGGAACAATATATTGGAAACCTGCCTCTCTCTCGGCTAGGTTAGGAAATATTATGATAGCACTTGAGTTTTATAGATGGTGTAAACCGCCTAGAACCATATCAACCGAATTGGGCATAATTAAGATGTTATAACATTATATATATATATAATGGTCTACTTCTGACTTCTAAGAATTGTGGAAACTTTGAACTCTTGGGGAAAACCACAATAACAGCCCAACCTGACTGGATAAAAGACTGAAAGTCACCAACATCTGGCTACCTATTCAATCTTGTTTGGTTTTTTTTTTAATTTGAATTTATAAGTGTCTCTAGACCAAAAGCTTGGTCACCTTCTCCCTTTGGACCATTGATTATATGTATTTATTTTTATTGGATTGTAAAACGGTTGCATTGTATTTTCGAAGAGCTGCATGACCAGCTATCTCCAAACAGCCCTGGGTGTCTCACAACAATAAAAATATCAAAACGATAAAAACATAAAAGGCTAAAACTCAGTGCCCTGATCAATCTCCCAGGGTAGAGTAGAGTAGAGTAGAATAGAACAGAACAGAACAGAACAGAATAGAATAGAACAGAACAGAATAGAATAATGATAAAAATAGAAAATAGAATAGAATAGAATAAAAATAGAATAGAATAGAGATAAGAATAGAATAGAATAGAGATAAGAATAGAATAGAGTAGAACAGAATAGAATAGAATCATGATAAAAATAGAAAATAGAATAGAATAGAATAGAATAACAGAGTTGGAAGGGACCTTGGAGGTCATCTAGTCCAGCCCCCTGCTCAAGCAGGAGAACCTATACCAGTGATGGCGAACCTTTTAGAGACTGAGTGCCCAAACTGCAACCCAAAACCCACTTATTTATCGCCAGGTGCCAGGTGGGTGTGGCCCACTGGGTGGGCGTGGCTGTGGTGGTCATGGCAGATTGGGTGGGTGTGGCCAAGGTGGGCATGGTTACAATGTTGTTCATGGGGAGGGGCGCCTGTGGACAGGGTTGGGGGAGATCCAGGGGGTCTCTGGCAGGTGGGGCGGTGGGCAGGAGGCTCGTCCTGTAGGGTGAGACGAGGCAGGGTGGGGGTGCCATTGCCATGGGGCAAGGCAGGGGCCACGGAAGCTGCTGCCTGACACCATCGGCCCCCGCACAAACAGGCCAGTGAGCGCATGGGGATGGACAGTGTCTTGTCAGCAGCCACAGCCTGCCGGCCCCTCGACCGGCGCACTCTGGTGTTGTGGTTCCGGCTAATGAAACATTCCAAAGAACTTCCAGGCATTGATTTTCCTAAAAGTCTTTTATTGTTACAAAATGTCGGCACAGGCACAACGGAGGGATGCTAGGATCTAAGTTCTCTTCCTCTGAGCAGCTAAATTATCAGCATGTTCCCTCCCTAAATTAGCCGGCATATCTCACATTATCCAAATTAGTGTGAAGGTCAAATGTTTTCTTCCTCTTTCTTTCCCGGGCTTTACCCCCAACCTCCCTTCTGCTCTGTATTAACCCCATATTTACCAGACAATTCTGCATATTGTCAAAAGCAAGAATATACAATATTTGCAGCGTTGACATCTGGGGCTCTGCTCAAAGAAGCCACCTCTGAGCTGGACAGATGGCCGACAGCTGAGGAGGCGATGCAGTGGGCCATGCCCGGGAAAAGGAGAGCATGCAAGGCCAGGAGGGATGGGACCGGGGGGAGGGAAACCAGCCATGCTGGGATGCATCCGGCCACGTGGGACTTCAGCGAGTTAGCGGGCGGCTGGTTGAAGAGGGACAGTTGCCATCTCTGGGGCATGGCGCGCTTGCCCACAGAGAGGGCTCTGAGTGCCGTCTCTGGCGCGCATGCCATAAGTTCGCCACCACTGACCTATACCATCTCAGACAGGTGAATGTCTAGTCTCTTCTTGAAAATTTCCAGTCCACGATTTCTGGAGGCAAGCTGTTCCACTGGTCGATTGTCCTCACCGTTAGGAAGTTTCTCCTTAGTTCCAGGTTGCTTCTCTCTTTGGTCAGTTTCCAACCATTGTTTCTCGTCCTGCCCTCATTATTATTATTATTATTATTATTATTATTATTATTATTATTATTATAAGAGGGAGTCAAGCTATACTCCAAAGCGCCGGAAGGCAGGACAAGAAGCAACGGATGGAAACTAATCAAGGAGAGAAGCCACCTAGAACTAAGGAGAAACTTCCCGAGAGTGAGAACAATTAACCAGTGGAACAACCTGCCTCCAGAAGCAGTGAATGCTCCAACACTGGACGTTTTTAAGAAGAGACTGGACAGCCATTTGTCTGAAATGGTATAGGATTTCCTGCCTGAGCAGGGGGTTGGACTAGATGACCTCCAAGGTCCCTTCCAGTTCTATTCTATTCTATTCTTTTCTATTCTATTCTATTCTATTCTATTCTAATTAACCAGTGGAACAACCTGCCTCCAGAAGCTGTGAATGCTCCAACACTAGAAGTTTTTAAGAAGGAACTGGACAGCCATTTGCCTGAAATGATATAGGGTTTCCTTCCTGAGCAGGAGGTTGGACTAGATGACCTCCAAGGTCCCTTCCAACATCATCATCATGATTATTATGATTATTATGATTATTATGGCTTAAGCATCTTGGGTGAACCTGGTTTCTGAGTACTGGACAAATTGCTAGAATAAAACATTAAATAAACTAAGCATAAGGCTAGACTGACACTTCATGAAAAGGCATGGTTTGCTTGCAAATAGGAACTCAGGTTTATAACCCTTCAGATTCCCTCTTTGATTCATGTTGCAAAAAGATTATAATATCTCTAGAGTTATTTTTCTCAACCTCAATGCATTTAAGATGCATGGACTGCAAATCCCAGAATCCTCCAGCCAGCAGTGCTGGCTGGGAGATTTAGGGAATTGAAGTCCACACATCTTAAAGGCGTCAAGAGTTGGAAAAAACGCTGTTCTAAACTGTCACATCTGAAGTTGTGGTTCCATATACTCATCCTTCACCATGCCAAAATACCTCTTGGGTGTGTTGTTGTTGCTCTCTTGGCCGTTACACAATTCCAGTGTGGATTATGTTATTTATGGGCTTGGTCACCAGCCAGTAACTGTTCATTCCTCCCTATTTCATTTTGATTATACCTGAAAACGTGTTGTCGGTTGTTTTTCCAGCTGGGAGAAAAAGGAGCAGCGGTTTGCAAATCACAAGAAGTTATATCCCACCATAAAAAAATAAAAATAAATAAAAAGCTACAGCTAAAAACCAGAAGGAGACTGCTAGCCCTTCTTCTAATCCACACATTTTATTTAAAGTAAACTGTGCGGGGGGGGGGTTCGTTGCTGTTCCCAAATGCTTCTGCTTTTTAATATATTTTTTTTAATTGGAAAAAGTGCTAGCAGGATGTTGATTTATTGTTACTAAAGATTTACACCTGCCTTTTTGAATGTTTTACGCCTTGAGAACAACAAATGTCTGAGATATATAAGGAAAATGAGCTAGAATAAAAGTCACTAAATTAAGTGTAAGATTATATGTATATATTTTATTTTATTTTATTTATGAGACTTATATACTGCTTTAAGTGCAAGCACTCTCTAAGTGGTGTACACCAGTAAGCAATGTATATATATATTTACATTGCCCCCAACAATCTGGGTCCTCATTTTACCTACCCCGGAAGGATGGAAGGCTGAGTCAACCTTGAGCCGGTGAGATTTGAACCGCTGACCTGCTGAACACAGTCAGCGCTGACCTGCTGAACACAGTCAGCTAAAGTATATATGCATATATATAATATATGCAGGTCTTGGCGTATTTGGGTCTTTTCCCATGTAAGATTGAGAGTATCTTGGCGACGTTTCGACGAGGTCCCACTCATCATCTTCAGGCTGGGATCTGTAGGTGGCTTGGTTGGCTGTGTTGGAGTTATTGTTTGTGGATTGTTTGGCTGTTTCATAACACCCTGAGTAGTTGAGATGCTGGCTGTGTGCCCATTAGTCTTTTGTGCTGTAACGACCTGGATAATGGGTTGTGTGATGACATCCTGAGATCTAGTGTAGTGATATCCTGAGTTCACTAGATCTCAGGATGTCATCACACAACCCATTACCCAGGTCGTTACAACACAAAAGACTAATGGGCACACAGCCAGCACCTCAACTACTCAGGATGTTATGAAACAGCCAAACAACCCACAAACAATATCTCCAACACAGCCAACTAATCCACCTACAGCAACTAAGCCAGCACTCCACACACACATACACTAATATATATAGAGAGAGACGGCAGCTCCAATCACACTTTGCTCACACAAGCACAAATCTGAAGACCCCAGCCTGAAGATGACGAGTGGGACCTCGTCGAAACGTCACCAAGATACTCTCAATCTTACACGGGAAAAGACCCAAATACAACAAGACCTGCATACCTATACCCGTGAAAATGTACAATATATATATATATATATATATATATATATATATTGGAAAATTTGCATAAAAATATGACTCCTGGGCATGTCTATGGTACAAATAAAATACGAACACCAGGAGAGTATAAATATAAAAATATACTTTACTAAAAGCTGCCAAGCTTTCGTTTGGAAACTCCAAACATCATCAGGGCTAAGGAGCCAGTAAACAATGATGACTTAAATGGGTTTTGCTATTGAAAGAGGCGTGGTATTCCAACAAAGATGCGGTTAATCGTCACATTGACTTACATCCAGCTCAACAAGCATTGAGGAAATGGGATTTTAAACACCATGCCAATTATTATAAGCGGCCTGAACAATGCTTGCACAGCTGTAAACGTGACGGGATACCTGGCCTCCATCCTGAACAGATAGATGGAACTTTGTCTAACCCTCTACACTCCAGGGACACCCCCGTCTCGCCCGATCAACACCAATACCACTCTAATGAACGTCTGAGGAGGCTACCACTGTCAAACACACGTAATCATCCACTGATGGAAGACCTCCCCCTTCCCCAATATCATCATGATAGACCCCCACCCCCAGAACTTAACAACAACTGTGGAGAGTGTGGAAGATCCAGCATGAGGAGCCTGCAGCCTGACGCTGTGGGTAGAGGGGAGAAGAAGAACGAAAGCATGGCTCGATTGCCTAGGCATAGGGTGAAAGGGAGAGACACGGAATTCTGCCTGGATTCCCTGCAGACAAGGAATACCCCCACCAACAATACAGCCCCCTCCCGGGACGAACACTTTGAAGTCCCCCCCAAAGACGAGCACAGAAGAGGGGAGTGAGAACGCAGGGAATCAGAATGCAGAGATCTGGAGACCTGGTGTCCGCCTGAATACCGTTCCTAACAGCAATGGGGAAGAGCGTGCGATAGGGAGGAGGGATGAATTGAGAGACGGGGTAAGCACCCGATCACGCAGCAAACAAATGGAACGGTGGAGAACTGTTGACACGAAGATTGCCAGGACGGAGGAGGGGGGTATAGACCCCCAAATATGTAACACCCGTATGAAAGTTACTCATGACAGTGGAAGAGTGAGAAGAAAGGGTGTGGAGCAGGGATTGAGAAAAACGTGTGTGGGGGGGAGCGTCTGTGAGCCCAGGGAAGCTTGTAACACTGATAGAGGAGAAACAGATGCCCCCAGGGTGGAGAATGAAAACAAAAAGGGGAGGAGGGTCAGTGCTATGGAAGGAAATAAGGATAAAGGGGTTGTGGAGGAGATGAATACCAGTAATGAGATAGTGGAAGGAATGATCCGGAAGAACCATAGAAGGAAGCGTAAGGAGAGTAATAAAGAACATCTGGAACACTATTAACCGGCCGGGACCGGTGACGCGGTCCATGAGCCGGGTGCAGATGCCGGCAAAAACCCATTTAAGTCATCATTGTTTACTGGCTCCTTATCCCTGATGATGTTTGGAGTTTCCAAACGAAAGCTTGGCAGCTTTTAGTAAGTATATTTTTTATATTTATACTCTCCTGGTGTTCGTATTTTATTTGTACCATATATATATATATATATATATATTATATATATATATATATATATATATATATATATATAAATGTTTTCTGAGGTTTTCGTGGGTGTTTGTATGTAGGTCTTTGATTGTTCAGGTTTTCCTCCCCGCATAAAATTGGATCAACACAGATTAACTCCGTAGCCAACACTCATCTCCAGAACAAAATGCTTAGCTGACGAACAACACCTAAAAACCGAACTACACACTCTCACCAATGTACTAACCTCCATGGATTCCAAAGAAATAAGATTACAAACCTAATCCAAAAAGAAACCCCCACTAAAATCCAAGACAAGAACAAGAAAACGGCAAAGCCCTCCTCCCATACAATAAAAAGGCATCACAGACAGAATCAGTAAGATCCTCCATAACACAACATCAAAACAGCATTCTGCACAAACAGAAAAATATCCACCATCCTTAGAAACCCCAAAGATAAAATGATTAGAAATCAAGGAGTATATGAAATCCCATGCACTGCTTGTCCCACATATACATCGGACAACCAGCAGAAGAATAGTGCACGCATTGAAGAACATAAGAACTCAGTCAAAAAAGAGGAACCAACTCTTCCCTGGTCCAACACCTTAAAGCCACAGGACATGAAATTGACTTTAAAATACCAGAACCATTGCCAAAAGTGAACATTTTAATAACAGAATAATCAGAGAAGCCATCGAGATAGAAAAACGCCCACACAGCATGAACAGCGAGATGATACCTCCCCGCCTACCAGCCATTTGGAAACCCGCCCTTATTGACAAACGACTCCCTAACACAAAAATGATACCAGAACCCACACTCACAAAAACCACACAGGAGGTCACCACCACACATCCACGCAAAAAAACAAACCCAAAGCCACACCGATGATGAGGCACGACCACAAACAGAAGCCAGACCACAGCTGCATCATTAGCCACTTTAAACCCCTCCATCCATACATGAAGCAAACTGACACCTTCCATGAAGATGAGGCACTGACCACAAACGCGAAGCCAAAAAATAGCAACCAGCCCAAAATCTTAAACCCCCCTGCAACTCAACTAACCTGAGCACAACCAAACAGAACACTCCCCCAGCCATCAGCAGCACAGCCACCCCCCCAGCCAATCAGAGCACAGCCACCCCCCAGCAATCAGAGCACAGCCAAGCCCCTAACCAATCACCACACCTCCATAAAAAAGAAAGCTAAGAACCCCCACAGCAGCTAAGACCACACATTGCTGCTCGAACACGAAGCTGAAAACACCAGCCTGAAGATGACGATGGGACTTTCATCGAAACGTCGCCAAGACACTTCCAATTTTACGCGGGAGAAATCCAAACAACCAAAGACCTACATACAACACCCGTGAAACCTCAGAAAACATATATATATATTGGTTTAAAGGGCAATGAGCTAGAATGTTTTCAATGAATAGAATAGAGTAGAGCTGGAAGGGAACCTTGGAGGTCTTCTAGTCCAGCCCCCTGCTCAAGCAGGAGTCCCTATATCATTCAATCACCATTCAATCAAAATAGAGCTGGAAGGGACCTTGGAGGTCTTCTAGTCCAGTCAAGGTTTTAAGTTGACAACTACATTATGGGAAAAGCAGTTTATTTCATCTGGGACTAAATTTCTTGTAAAATAATAGGAAGGACTCGGTAGCTGGAAACCACCTTGAGTGTCTCAAGACACTGTGGAAAATTACAGCCTTAGTCCTTGATTCCGCCGTAGGTTTGGGAATTAAATCCCTCTTTCCAGAGAATTTATGCAAGAGTAGCAACTACTAAATATTTTTTTATTCTTTTTTTAATATGTTGACTTTTTAGCATAAAGATCTTAATATTTGATAAACAGGGTGTTGCCTGGGCTTATATTTGCAAAGTAATCACTAACAATCATTTCTATATTCCAAAGTCCACGTAATAGCTTTGCTTGATTTTCTCTTCTTCCCGTAATTTCTCTTTGCCAGCCTTGAATTGATGCAATTCTTATTAGTATAGTAATAGTATAGTAGTAAAGTTGGAAGGGACCTTGAGGTCATCTAGTCCAACCCCCTGCTCAGGCAGGAAACCCTACATCATTTTGGACAAATGGCTGTCCAATCTCTTCTTAAAACTTCCAGTGTTGGAGCATTTACTACTTCTGGAGGCAGGCTGTCCCACTGATTAATTGTATTAGTTTGATAGATAACCAATAAAGATAAAGTTTTTTTCAACATTTCTACCAACAATACTCACATCCATATCATGCCTCTTTTCTGTGTGATCCTCTTGGTTGCCTTGTCAAATCCTGTTTACAATTCTTATTTAACTTGGTTTCCCCTACAATGTTCAAAACCTTCTCACTGGTTAAGATTTTCTCAAGGTTAATTCCATTTTAAGTATTTAGCTCTATTTTCCTCATACAGGCCGTCCCAACACGTTTACATTTCTCATGTCTTTTTTTTAAAAAATGTGTTTTGAAATATTTTTTTTTTATTCTTATCTCGGCGAGAGGCTTCAAAGCAAATGCCAACCGCAGTAATAATACTAACAATAATACTAACCACAATAAGAATTGTATTTGCTTAGGGTGGAAAAATGTCTACAGAGGAAGATAGGCTATATTGGAGGGTGTAATGTTGGATTGAATTTGAAGAAGCCTAAATGTACTACGGAATTACTAAGGGACTCAGTCATCACATTGCTTATTAAGCACTTGATTGTAAAAACGGAAAATTAATAAATATTTTCTTAAAAAAAGAGCAAATGCCAGGGTCATTTAGCAAGAACATTCCCCGATGACTTAGCCAAAGCAGTGATATTTTCGGCTGTTTGTCAAGCCAAAAAGAGACTCCGGCAGGAAATAATTTGATTTAATTAAAGAATAAGATCTTTGTTTTCCCACGTTCAGTTCATCCCAGCTCAGACGCAGTACGGAGCTTGAGTTAGCCCCCGTCGTTCAAAGGGACGAGAAGAGCCACGTCAGCTCCTGGGTTGGGTTCAGCAAACAAAAGACTAGTTTCACTGCTTTCTGGAACAGATCCAGCCAGGGTTCAATTAACGGAGAAGCTACCAGGAAAGGCCACATCTTGACAGGTGACCAAAATGACCATGGCTGGTGTAGAAGAGTCCCAGACAGAAAAATATATGTATATGTATGTGTATGTGTATATGTAGATGGATGGATGGATGGATGGATGGATGAGGAGAGAGAGAGAGAGAGAGAGAGATGGATAGATGATAGATAGATAGATAGATAGATAGATAGATAGATATAGATATATAGACAGACAGATAGTATAGACAGAGACACAGAGACGAGACAGACAGACAGACAGACAGACAGACATAGATACATAGATAGATAGATATAGATAGACAGCAGAGATAGATAGAGATAGAGAGAATAGAGATAGAGAGATAAAGATAGAAATACAGACATATAGATAGATAGATAGATAGATAGATAGATAGATAGATAGATAGAGATAGATAGAGATCAGACAGACAGACACAGACAGACAGACAGACAGATAGATAGATAGATATATAGATAGATGATATAGAGACAAAGATAGATAATAGATAGATAGATAGTGATAGATAGATAGATAGATAGATAGATAGATAGATAGATAGATGATAGATAGATGATAGATAGACAGACAGTTAGAAGATAGAGAAGATAAAGATAGAGAGAGACAGAGACAGAGACGATATATAGATAGATAGATAGATAGATAGATATGATAGATAGATAGATAGATAGATAGATAGATAGATAGATAGATAGAGATGAGACAAACAGACAGACAGACAGACCGACAAGATAGATAGATAGATAGATAGATAGAGAGACAGAGATAGGTAGATAGATAGATAGATAGATAGATAGATAGATAGATAGATAGATAGATAGATATAGAGATATAGAGATATAGTGATATAGATAGATAGATAGATAGATAGATAGATAGATAGATAGATAGATAGATAGATAGACAGAGATAGGTAGATAGATAGATAGATAGATAGATAGATAGATAGATAGATAGAGACAGAGACAGAGACAGAGACAGACAGACAGACAGTCAGACATAGATAGATAGATACATAGATAGACAGACAGAGATAGATAGAGATAGAGAGAGATAGAGAGAGATAGAGAGAGATAAAGATAGAGATAGACAGACGGAGATAGATAGATAGATAGATAGATAGATAGATAGATAGATAGATAGATAGATAGATAGATAGATAGAGATAGAGATGAGACAGACAGACAGACAGACAGAGACAGACAGACAGACAGACAGACAGACAGACAGACAGATAGATAGATAGATAGATAGATATAGAGACAAAGATAGATAGATAGATAGATAGATAGATGGATGGATGGATGGATGGATGGATAGATAGATAGATAGATAGATAGATAGATAGATAGATAGATATAGAGACAGAGATAGGTAGATAGATAGATAGATAGATAGATAGATAGATAGATAGATAGATAGACAGAGATAGGTAGATAGATAGATAGATAGATAGATAGATAGATAGATAGATAGATAGATATAGAGATATAGTGATATAGATAGATAGATAGATAGATAGATAGATAGATAGATAGATAGATAGATAGATAGATATAGAGACAGAGATAGGTAGATAGATAGATAGATAGATAGATAGATAGATAGATAGATAGATAGATAGAGAGATAGAGAGATAGAGAGATATAGTGATATAGATAGATAGAGAGAGAGAGAGAGAGAGAGACAGAGACAGAGACAGAGACAGAGACAGACAGACAGACAGTCAGACATAGATAGATAGATACATAGATAGACAGACAGAGATAGATAGAGATAGAGAGAGATAGAGAGAGATAAAGATAGAGATAGACAGACGGAGATAGATAGATAGATAGATAGATAGATAGATAGATAGATAGATAGATAGATAGAGATAGAGATGAGACAGACAGACAGACAGACAGAGACAGACAGACAGACAGACAGACAGACAGACAGACAGATAGATAGATAGATAGATAGATATAGATACAAAGATAGATAGATAGATAGATAGATAGATAGATAGATAGATCAGATAGATGGATGGATGGTGGATGGATGAGATGGATGGATGGATGGATAGATAGATAGATAGATAGATGGATGATAGATAGATAGATAGATAGATAGATAGATAGATAGATAGATAGATAGATAGATAGATAGATAGATAGATAGACAGAGATAGGTAGATAGATAGATAGATAGATAGATAGATAGATAGATAGATAGATAGACAGAGATAGGTAGATAGATAGATAGATAGATAGATAGATAGATAGATAGATAGATAGATAGATAGATAGATATAGATATAGATATAGATAGATAGATAGATAGATAGATAGATAGATAGATAGATAGATAGATAGATAGATAGATATAGAGACAGAGATAGGTAGATAGATAGATAGATAGATAGATAGATAGATAGATAGATAGATAGATAGAGAGATAGAGAGATAGAGAGATATAGTGATATAGATAGATAGAGAGAGAGAGAGAGAGAGAGACAGAGACAGAGACAGAGACAGAGACAGACAGACAGACAGTCAGACATAGATAGATAGATACATAGATAGACAGACAGAGATAGATAGAGATAGAGAGAGATAGAGAGAGATAGAGAGAGATAAAGATAGAGATAGACAGACGGAGATAGATAGATAGATAGATAGATAGATAGATAGATAGATAGATAGATAGATAGATAGATAGAGATAGAGATGAGACAGACAGACAGACAGACAGAGACAGACAGACAGACAGATAGATAGATAGATAGATAGATAGATAGATATAGAGACAAAGATAGATAGATAGATAGATAGATAGATAGATAGATGGATGGATGGATGGATAGATAGATAGATAGATAGATAGATAGATAGATAGATAGATAGATAGATAGATAGATAGATAGATAGATAGATAGACAGATAGATAGATGACACCCTCTGGAGGTGTTAAGCTCAATGAAGATACAAGTACTTACAACGCATTGCTTAGTGACTGTTCAAAGTTACAACAGCTCTGGAAAAAAAGTGGCTTATGAGCATCTTTTTGCCCTTATGACTGTTGCAGCATCCCCAGGCTCATGTGATTTACATTCAGGTGCTTGGCAACTGACTCACATTTATGATGGTTGCAGTGTTCTCGGGGGTCACATGAGAACAGAACAGAACAGAGCTGGAAGGGACCTTGGAGGTCTTCTAGTTGAGCCCCCTGCTCAAGCAGGAGAACCTACTGTATAACATCTCAAACAAGTGACTGTCTAGACTCTTAAAAACCTCCAGTGATGGAGCGCCCACGATTTCTGGTGCCAGGCTGTTCCACTGGTTAATTGTCCTCAGTGTCAGGAAGTTTCTCCTTAATTCCAGGTTGCTTCTGTCTTTGGTCAGTTTCCATCCGTTGTTTCTCGTCCTGCCCTCTGGTGCTTTGGTGTATAACATGACCCCCTCCTCTTCTTTGGGGCAGCCCCTCAGATACTGGAACACTGTTATCATGTCTCCCCTATTTCTTCTTTTCTTTAAATTAGCCAAACCCAAGTCCTACAGCCGTTCTTCGTATGTTTTTGTCTCCAGGCTTTGGTTCATATTAAGTTGCTCTTCTCTGATTTTTTTCCAAACTCTCAACATCTTTTTTATGGTAGGGTGACCAAAACTGGCTGCAGTATTCCCGGTGTGGCCTCACTAGGGTTTCATAAAGCGGCACTAATACTTCGCATGATCTTGATTCTACGCCTCTGTTTATACAACCCAGGATTGTATTAGCTTTCTTGGCTGCTGCTGCTGCACACGGCTGGCTCATGGTCAAGTGTCCGTCCAGTATAATGGAAGTCCTTTTGATACAACCTTCAACCTCTTCCTTTGAATGCTTCTTCCACAGCTCCTCAGGTCTATCCCAGTAGGAATCGGGCAGGTCTACGGTTGCGATAACCCTTGGACTGGTGGCATCGTCATGTTGGCTCTTTTCCTGTCGTCCCCTCTCATCTTCAGCCATGCTGTGATTGGCTCAGCGGTTGGAGTACCTGCAGGTATGACAGGTGGCCTTATATTATTCAACTTTCTCCAAGATCCCAAACATGCTGGGCCTAGAATTCTTACTGTCCATGTTGGTGGGATGTTCTCGGAAAAAGAGGTTCACAATTCCAGTATCTCAAGAACATCAATATCTCAAGAGCTTCGTGTTGCGGTAGTGTTCTGTGGTGCCGCGCACGGACGAAACTCTGGGATCTAGCATTTATTGATAGTCAGATTTATTTGCAAAGGTAATAATAATAATAATAATAATAATAATAATAATAATAATAATAATAATAATAATAATAATAATAATAATAATAATAATAGTACAAGCAGCGGCATGACAAAGTAGCAACAATGGTGCATTGGAAGATCTGCAAAAAATATCATTTGCCTGTAAGCAAAAACTGGTGGGATCATAAAATAGAGAAAGTCATAGAAAATGAAAAAATTAAACTGCTCTGGGACTTCAGAATTCAAACAGACAAGCACCTGCAACATAACACCCCAGAATTAACAATTGTCGATAAGAAAGACAAAAAAGTCTGGATAGTGGACATGGCAGTGCCTGGAGACAGCAGAATAGACGAGAAAGAACTGGAGAAGATAACAAAATACAAAGACCTACAAATAGAAATAGAACGACTGTGGCAAAAGCAAGCAAGGGTAATACCAATAGTAATAGGCTCCTTGGGTGCAATTCCAAAACAACTGGAGTACCACTTGAACACCATTGGCATTGACAAATTCGCTCTTAGTCAATTGCAAAAGGTGGCCTTACTGCTTCCATCCTGCGACAATATCTGTAATACCATCAAACATCCACATCTGCCTATCCCAGGTCCTGGGTAAGGACTCGATAGGTAGACAAAATGCCAAATCCAGTCTGAACATCTGGCTGACTGTGCGATGATTCATAATAATAATAATAATAAAAAGTTGGAAGGGACCTTGGAGGTCATCTAGTCCAACCCCCTGCTCAGGCAGGAAACCCTATACCACATTTCAGACAAATGGCTGTCCAGTCTCTTCTTAAAAACTTCCAGTGTTGGAGCATTCACCACTTCTGGAGGCAGGCTGTTCCACTGGTTAACTGTTCTAACTGTCAGGAAGTTTCTCCTTAGTTCTAGGTTACTTCTCTCCTTGATTAATTTCCACCCGTTGCTTCTTGTCCTGCCTTCAAGTGCTTTGGAAAATAGCTTGACTCCTCTTCTTTGGGGCAGCCCCTGAGATATTGGAACACTGCTCTCATCTCATCCTTCTCTTCATTAAGCTAGACATACCCAATTCCAGCAGCTGTTCCTTATATGCTTTAGCCTCCAGTCCCCTAATCATCTTTGTTGCTTTTCTCTCCACTCTTTTTAGAGTCTCAATGTCTTTTTTACATTGTGGTGACCAAAACTGGATGCAGTATTCCAAGTATGGCTTTACCAAGGCCTTGTAAAGTGGTATTAACACTTCACGTGATCTTGATTCTGTCCCTCTGTTGGACAGACTTTGATGGCTGGGCGTCACACTTAACCTGTGTCAGGGAAGATGTGAGCTAGCGATCCAAACCAAACAAGTCCAGGGTCTTTGGGGATAACACATTTTCAGGACAGACCTTGGGTAGCCTCTTCCTTTCTTCTTAGAAAGGGTCAATTTGGACATTCATTCCATTTTTGAGTATTTCCCTCTCGAGATGAAGAGTAGCGATGCCACCAGGTTTCGGTAACTGTGTTCGAAGGTAGTTCCAAGACCTCAAAGAGCAGTCGTGAGTTTTAATGTGGAGAAAAGCAAAGTTTTACATTTAGGCAGGAAAAATCAAAGGTACAAGTACAGATTGGGCGAGATCTGGCTCAAAAACAGCAACTGTGAGAGGGACCTCGGAGTCCTAGGGGACGATCCCTTGACCGTGAGCCAGCTGTGTGTGGCAGCAGCCAAAAAAAGCTAATACAATCCTGGGTTGCATAAACAGAGGCATAGAATCAAGATCACGTGAAGTATTAGTACCGCTTTATAAAACCCTAGTGAGGCCACACCTGGAATAGTGCAGCTAGTTTTGGTCACCATATCACAAAAGAGATGTTGAGAGTTTGGAAAAAATTCAGAGAAGAGCAACTAAGATGATCCAACATATAAAGATTCTATGGATCTGGTCTCTCCAGATCTTCTGATCTTGTGCTACTTCTTTGAGTTGTTCTATGCCAGGGATCTTCAAACTTAGCCCTTTTATGACTTGTGGACTTCAACTCCCAGAATTCCTCAGCCAGGCACTCGTGCCTGGCTGAGGAATTCTGGGAGTTGAAGTCCACAAGTCATAAAAGGGCCAAGTTTGAAGGCCCCTGCTGTATGTCGCAAAGGTGGTTTTCCAAAAGACAACTGGATGTTCTTGGTTTTTTTTTTCCTTGAAAATGTTTTACTTCTCATCCAAGGAGCTTCTTCAGTTCTCTTGGACGAGAAGCAAAATGTTTTCAAGTCCAGTTGCCTTTTGGAAAAAGACTCAGAATAGAATAACAGAATCGGAAGGGACCTTGGAGGTCTTCTAGTCCAGCCCCCTGCTCGAGCAGGACACCCTATATCATTTCAGGCTGTCCAGGGTCTTCTTAAAACCCTCCAGTGATGGAGCGCCCACGATTTCTGGTGACAAGCTGTTCCACTGGTTGATTGTCCTCCCTGTTAGGAAGTTTCTCCTTAATTTCAGGTTGCTTCTCTCTTTGATTAGTCTCCATCCATTGCTTCTTGACCTGCCTTTAGGTCAGCAGTTCTCAACCTATGGGTCACGACCCTATTTGGGGTCGATCGACCATTTCACGGGGATTGCCAAGCAAGGCTGTCCGCCATTTTTTTTCCCCTTTTCCGGCGGAGGCCTTACCTCCCTTAGGCTGGGCCAGCTGGTAGCCCAGCCGGTGGTCGGCCTGCACCATCTCTGCCGCTTGCCAGCTATGCCTCGGCCGGCGCAGGGGATGGCACCACGCACGCGCGGCGCTCCCGGGCAGGGAAAGTCCTTGACTTACGACGGGTTGGGTAGTCCTCGACTTACGACCAGTTTAGTCCTCGACTTACAACTGGTTTAGTCCTTGACTTACGACTGGTTGGGGGTCGCGGCATTAAAAAGGTTGAGAACCACTGCTTTAGGTGCTTTGGAGAATAGGCCGGCCCCCTCTTCTTTGGGGCAGCCCCCCAAATGTTGGGAAATGGTTATCATATCTCCCCTAGCCCTTCTCTTCCCTAGATTAGACATACTCAATTCCTGCACCTTTGAGAATAACACTGACCTGGATGATTGAGAATCTCCCTAGACCAAGATACGGACTATTATAAAACTTGGAATTTATTTTATTCTTGGTTAGAGAAAAGAATGAGGGATTAGGAAGTGAACATGTATTAGCTTAGCAAACACCAGGCAACTTGTTGATTGGAAAAATTAACATATGTTGATGGGAAAAAAATTAATAAAAAAGATTGTTAAAAAAAAAAAAGAGAGAATCTCCACAGACCAGTGGTGGCGAACCTATGGCACGGGTGCCAGAGGCGGCACTCAGAGCCCTCTCTGTGGGCATGCGCGCCGTCGCCCCAGTCCTAGGCCTTCAGCTGGGTTTTATAAAACCTTTTCGCTTTAGGCCTCTGCCGCCGTGTGCAAAACAAAAAAAGATTCAATCAATCCGTCAATTTTAACTTCTCGCGGGAAAAAAAAGATCTCGCAAAGTTGGAATTGATTGATTAAACTTTTTAGTCCCACCCAGTCTGCCGTTACCACCGTAGCCACGCCCACCCAATGGGCCACGCCCACCCAATGGGCCACACCCAGCCAAATGGGCCACACCCACCCGGCACCCGGCGATGCATCAGTGGGTTTTGGGTTGCAGTTTGGGCACTCGGTCTCTAAAAAGGTTCGCCGTCGCTGCCGTAGACGTTGATGGGAATCATGTTCCTTTTGGGGTTAAAGCTACAGAGGTGGACACCAGGAGGAGAGGTGGACATCAGGAGACCTTCTGGATTGCCATATTCTCTATGGGTTCAGCCATTTTTTCCATCTGTTTTATTTTGTAGCTCTGAGCCTGGCTTCCCCTTTGAACAAAATGTATGCCGGGTTGTGGAACTACAACAGCTGCCTCTCCTGCATTGCCATCGGCGGGATGTTCTACGCCCTCACCTGGCAGACATTTGTGTTGGCAGTCACGTGCGGTGAGTAACCAGGCTCTTCACAGCACTAACATTCAGATCGTCCTCGTTTTATGACCAATCGCTTTGTGGCCGTTGAGAGTTCTGATGGACCTACCATATTTACCACCTGGATTCAAAGTTCTGGCGGTTCCCTCGTCGCCCTGCCCCCCCCCCGTGATCACATGACTGCACTTCAGATCTATGGCAACCAGGCCCCATTTACTGTCATTTGCGTTCACTTAACGACCGCAGATTTACTGAAGGGCCAGAGTGATCCACTTAACCATCATCGCCCTCCATAAAATCAGGGATAGTCACCCAATCCTGTCCTATGATGGTGAGCCATTGGCTTGCTTAATGACCGCAGCTTTTGCTTAGCAACCATTGATTCACTCGTGTTGTGATTCCTCGCCAGCCAGTGGACCCGGCAGCTGAGTCTGAGGAGGAGAGGAGGGGCCTGGAGTGACATCAGAGGAAGGCTCTGAGGAGCTCAAAGATTTACAGTCGGACAAGGAGTCTGGCCCCTCTACTCGCCCTCAGGCTGAGACACAGCTGTGCTGGGAGCCTGAGTTGGACAGTGATGAAGAACAGCTGGGACAAATCCCAGATGCACAAATGCACAGGAAAGAGAAGAGAGTAGGACAGAGGAATGCAATGGGGCGGCTCCAAAGGCAAAGGAGAAGGCATTAGGAAGCCATGCCTTGGCTGAATTATAAAAGGGAAGGTGTGGGAGGTGTGGTTGCTGAAGGCAACTGTTTGTGTTAAGGAACCAAGTTTCAGTGAACTGTGTTTTGTTTGCCTTGGACATTGACTCGGGTCTGTAAATAATAAAAGGGGATTGGTTTTTTCCTGCGGTTCCAGCCTGCTTGTTGGAAGAGGGGTTTCTCCTTGTGAGCATAACAAGGACTCACGTATGCTGGGACACAACAACTTGGCTGCCACAGGATTCACTTAACAACCACCGCAAAGGAAGGTCATGAAATCCGGACAGTCACACAAGCCCATTTTACGACGGCTTTGAAGGGAACCGTTGGTTTGCTTAGTGGCTGCAGCTTTCACAAAATGGCTGCCGTGATTCACTTAACAATCAGAGGTCATAAAATGGCAGGCACCATTAGGGTCATAATTCGAGGGATACTTCTAGGAGCAAAGGATTTGGCCGAGTTCACACAAATTGTTAAAGCCAGGTGAACAAATACAGTTACTTGATTCACCTCCTTGTTGTGATGCAACCAATAGACCAGGGGTCCCCAACCTGTGGGCTGTGGCCCGCTACCGGTTCATGGCCTGTTGACCACCGGGCTGTGGGAATGGCTGGCCAATGTGGGCGCACTCCCCCCCTCTCGCGCTAACCCCACTCCATGGTTGCTAGAGCCCCCATTTGTGCTTGTGCATGGGCTCCCATGGCCCCATTTGCACAGGCGTGCAGGCGCTAGCACCACTGTGAGCCTTGTGCAGGTACACACGGCCCCATGTGCACATGAGCGCCTGTAAATTTGCCTGCTCCTCCCTTTTCCTCCGGGCTGCCAACCTGGAAAATTTGGGGACCTCTGCAATAGACCCCCTTCTGGTTTAGTGTGATGGGCTGCTTCGCCCATCCCCACAGGTCACAATAATGGCTAAACCTCAAACGAGTGAACCTGGTTTTTACCTGGGTGTTAGATGAACGTTGCCACTGGAGAAAACAGTTGTGTTTGGAAGAGTTAGCAGTGAAAGGAAACCAGGCCGAGAAAGAACAGGATGCCTGGACACCCTGCTAGCTGACCCCAACCAGAGCATAGAACAACTCAAAGAAGTAGCGCAAGGTCTGAAGATGTGGAGAGATCCAGTCCATAGAATCGCCAAGAGTCGGACATGATTGAAGGGATAACACCACCCTCAATGAACTCTGCCTTGGATTCCCTTTCCTGTTCCAACAACCAAGCGGTTGGACCCACGACAAAACAACAAAAGCTCGGGGGAACGAAGAATGTGATAGCCCTGCTTTAACACAGGGGTCTCCAACCTATGGTCCACAGCCCAGTACCGGACCATGGCCTGTTGGCCACCAGGCCACAGGAATAGCAGCCGAGCCACCCCACTCACGGTAGTGCCACCACGCGGGGGCTAGTGGCCCCCTTTTGCGCACACACAGGGGCACTAGCACTGCCATGTCACGTGGGCACTAGTGGCCCACTTGCACATGTGCGTAGGTGCCAGCGGCCCATTTGTGCGGGCGCCAGCAGCCCGTTTGCGCATGTGTGTGGGCACCAGCGTGCCGCCATGGATGCGCACAGCCCACTTGCACGTGCGCACACCCGCTACCACTGCCACAGTGATAGCGTGTCCGTTTGCGCACGGACATTTCCCTGCTTCTCCCTTTCCTTCTGGGCCACTAAGCAGGAACACTTGGTGAGCCAAGCTTTCACAAATGACTATTTTAATTCATTATGTCACTTTTATTGCATTTATTAACTGTACTTATGCATTTATTTATTGGAGCTCAGCAGAGGGTCCCAACCCAACAGCCCACTTTACGACTCAGTGTTTTGTGGGAATTCCCTGCCCCCCACCCAAAAAGTGGCTTTCTTGATTCGTACCCCGCCTTTATGTTTGTTACAAATAACGCAAGGCAGCAAACATCTCCAACGTTACGTTCCCCCTCCTGTTTTACCCACAACAATCTTGTGAGGTGGGTCAGGCCGAGAGGGAGGGGGGCTGGCCCCGAGTAACAGATTGGAGTCTCTTTCACCATCTGTCCCTTAACCCCTTATTATTTCAGAGTCTCTTACAATCAGTAGCAACGTTACTTATTTATATTTCTTTTTGCAGCTTTCTTTACCGCCTACGTGGGAGAAGCGATGAGCCGTATTTTTTCCGTGGTACGTTGCTGAGCATCAGGGAACGAAGATTGACTTGTATCTCTTAAATCGTCATCAATTCTTTCTGAGGGGGGGGGGAATGACAGGTGGCTTAAATGGGGGGAGAGTCTGTCTTATTTTAACCTCACAACGTCCCACCTGCAAGGCGTAGCCGTTAAGACACGTGGTAACCCGTTTAACGACCGCAATGACTTACAAGCAAAATTGCGATCGTTAAGTTGAGGACTACCTGTAGTACAGCACACACAAGTGTGTTGAGTAAATCCCGAAGTAAGACAGTGGAAATGAATCAAGGAGAGAAGCTACCTAGAACTAAGGAGAGATGTATTAAGTGTCGTGGTTCCGACTAATGAAACATTTCAAAGAACTTCCAGGCATTTATTTTCCTAAAAGTCTTTTATTGTTACAAAATGTCGGCACAGGCACAACGGAGGGATGCTAGGATCTAAGTTCTCTTCCTCTGAGCAGTTAAATTATCAGCATGTTCCCTCCCTAAATTAGCCGTCATATCTCACATTATCCAATTAGTGTGAGGGTCAAATGTTTTCTTCCTCTTTCTTTCCTGGGCTTTACCCCCAACCCCCCTTCTGCTCTGTATTAACCCCATAATAACCCCATAATAACCCGACAATTCTGCATATTGTCAAAAGCAAGAATATACAATATTTGCAGCGTTGACATTAAGAGTGAGAACAATTGATCAGTGGAGCAACCTGAATAGAATAAGAATAGAACAACGGAGCTTGAAGGGATCTTGTAGGTCATCTAGTCTGACCCCTTGCCTAAGACGGAGTCCCTACACCATTTCTGACAGATGGCAGTCCCATCTCTTCTTGAAAGCCTCCTGGAGGTTTTTAAGAAGAGATTGGACAACGATTTGTTTGAAGTTGTACAGGGTCTCCTGCCTGAGTAGTGGGCTGGACTAGAAGACCTCCAAGGTCCCTTCCAACTCTGCTGCTCTGTTATTGTCCACTTGATATTACTGCCAGCGAGGTGGATATCTTCCCTTGTTGTTTAATTCCAAAAAGTGTGTAGCACGTTCTAAGTTTACAACAGATGTAAAAACGGGGCAGGGCTTTCACCAACATCTTTGCGGCCACCCTCTTGATTTTGTATAAACTCCCCAAAAACATTTCTGAGATCGCAAAGGTGCTTTTTTTTCCAAAAGGTAACTGGACTTCCCTGTTTTTCTTTGAAGATGTTTCGCTTCTCATCCAAGGAGCTTCTTCAGCTCTGACTGGAATGGAGGGGAATGGAAAGATTTATACTCCTTGCAGACAGCCGGTCATTTGCAGTCTTTTAGAGCAGCGGTTCTCAACCTGTGGGTCAGGGCCCCATTTGGGGTCGAACGACCATTTCACGGGGGTCGCCAAACAACGCAGTCCGCCATTTTTTCCCCCTTTTGCTCAGCTGTGCTACTCCCTTTTATTCTATTGGCTTTTGAAAGCCAATAGAATAGACTCTCTTGAATAGAGTCTAATTCTATTGGCTTTCTAAAGCCAATAGGAATTGTCCAGGCTTTCTCTGCCCTGCTGAGCCCGCCAAAAGTCCCATTCTGCAAACGGGGCTGCACCAGTTGAGTAGTCCTCGACTTACGACCGGTTGAGTAGTCCTCGACTTACGACCGGTTGGGGGTCGCGGCATTAAAAAGGTTGAGAACCACTGTTTTAGAGAGTCCTTGAGGCCACTTGGAGGTTTATCTGTGTCCTCAGGGTCCCCTGAGCAGTGCAAATGGATGTGGAGCCTTCTTGGAACTGCTGAAAGGACAATGTTGTAACACAGGAGATAGATGATGTTGTATCCTCCCCCTCTGTTGAGGGAGGGCTGTTCAGTTTTGACCTAGACAGCCTCTTGGATCCCTTGTTCAAACCAATGGTCCTCTCTGTCCAAAATGTGGACTTTGCTGTCAGCAGTACATTTATTTATTTATGAGACTTATATACCGCTTTAAGTGCAAGCACTCTCTAAGCGGTGTACACCAGTAAGCAATGTATATCTATATTTACATTGCCCCCAACAATCTGGGTCCTCATTTTACCTACCCCGGAAGGATGGAAGGCTGAGTCAACCTGAGCCGGTGAGATTTGAACCGCTGACCTGCTGAAGACAGTCAGTTAAAGTGGCCTGCAATACTGCACTCTAACTGCTGCGCCACCTCGGCGCCACATCTGCATTTAAAAGGCCGCTCTTTTGAAGACAGCAAAGTCCACATTTTGGACCGTTGGTTTGAACAAGCGATCCAAGACCCCCATCTAGGTCAAAATTGAACAGCCCCCCCTCAACAAAGGGGGAGGGACACGACATCATCTCACTCCAGTCTACAACACCATCCTTTCCGTAGTCCCAAGAAGGCTCCCACACCCGTTTGCACCACTCAGGTGACCCAGAGGACACAGGTCAACCTCCAGGTGACCTCAACGACTCTCTGAAAGAAGGCAAGTAACCAGCTCTCTGCAAGGAGTATAAATCCTTCCATTTTCCCACCATCCAGTCCAAGCTGAAGAAGCTTCTCGGATGAGAAGCGAAACGTCTTCAAAACAAAACAAGAACGTCCAGTTGCGTGTTGAAAAAAGCACCTTTGGGGGACAACCATGATGGAGAGTCTCCATAGACCTATTTCTGAGATGTTGCTGTTTTTATTCCTTTCCAGTTTGGGCTTCCAGTCGGGACCTGGCCCTTCTGCTTATCTTCACTCACCTTCCTGCTCTTAACCATCAACAACGAGGCCATCTTCAAGCTGCCTCTTTCCAAAGTCACCTATCCCGAAGCCAATCGGGCATATTACATGGCGAGGAAGAAGCTGTGCCCTGAATCCATTTGTGACAAAGTGTAAATGAACCAAATCCAAAAATCTGTCTTGCAACTAGTTTTCCCAAGGAAGGATGGAACAAAGACTGAGTTTTCAGTGGACAATCTTCTTCTTCTTCTTCTTCTTCTTCTTCTTCTTCTTCTTCTTCTTCTTCTTCTTCTTCTTCTTCTTCTTCTTCTTCTTCTTCTTCTTCTTCTTCTTCTTCTTCTTCTTCTTCTTCTTCTTCTTCTTCCTTCTTCTTCTTCTTCTTCTTCTTCTTCTTCTTCTTCTTCTTCTTCTTCTTCTTCTTCCTCTTCTTCTTCTTCTTCTTCTTCTCCTCCTCCTCCTCCTTCTCCTTCTCCTTCTTCTCCTCGATTATTGATGCCTCCCCTTGGATCAGCCAAGTTCAACCTTCCAGAGGTTCTTCAGTCAGAACTGAGCGTAATATAGTACCTGATTCACCTGGAAAGGAACATAATATAGGTGGGACAATTCAGTTTAGACCAGAGGGGTCCAAACCTGGCAACTTTTAAGATTTGCGGACTTCAACTCCCAGAATTCCTCAGCCGTGTTTAAAAAAAAAGGCATAAAATCAGACGTGACTCATTTAAAAACTGCTTTGCTTAGTTAACAGTGGAACCAATTATGGCTGTAGGTCGAGAACTACTTGTAAAGAAGAGAAATTGTTATTATTATTTGCAAACTTAGCTGTTACCTGCAAGTTACGACTACTTTGAATGAATGAATGAATGAATGAATGAATGAACGAACGAATGCTTTATGTGGCCACGTGGGGTTAGACACACAATATTCTCTTTATGCAAATATTCAGGAAATCAATTGTTGTAAAATACGTTTACAACATCCTCAAATTCCTAGAATATAGAGAGTAGTGAGTGGTTAGTGCTAGAGCAAAATTGATCCAAAGAAGGCTTTCCATATATATCAATGCATTCCCAATTCATTAACCAAAATGTATAATCTGCACACTGAAGACATAACCAATCTAGGAGTGATCGTGTGTCAGCTCCTTTTCTAAGCACCGTGAGAAATGCTTGGGAAGATGAGTGACTACAGAAGCAGTTTTTCTCCCAGCTTCTGTAAGCTGTCCCAAAAGGACTGATGAGAAAGTGGCAATTGACAAGGATGGATCAAGTTAGGATGTTCTCAATATAAGCAGGAGAATCTCAGCAACAGAAGAAGATATTTACAGCTCAAGGTTTGCAGAGTAGAGGAGGAGGAGGAGGAGGAGGAGGAGGAGGAGGAGGAGGAGGAGGAGGAGGAGGAGGAGGAGGAGGAGGAGGAGGAGGAGGACAACGACGACAACGACCATGGGGTCCTTGGTGCTCTCTGAGCTTGGTAGTTTTCTTACAGACATTTCATGACCTAACTAGGTAGCGTCATCAGTGGTAGAAGGGGGTGGGGATTGTGAGGAGAAGGAGGAGGAAGGAAGGAGGAGTGAAAGGAGGAGGAGGAGGTGGAGGAGGACTGTGGGATCCTTGATGCTCTCTGAGCTTGGTGGTTTTCTTGCAGACGTTTCATGACCCAAGTAGGTAACATCATCAGTGTTAGAAGGGAGAGGGTTTTACAGAGAAGAGGAGGAGGGGGGGACTGTGGGATCCTTGGTTTTCTTGCAGACGTTTCATTACCCAGCTAGGTAACATCATTAGTGCTAGAAGGGAGTGGGATTTGATCTATTTTTAAAGACTAGTGGTTTACCCCAATCCAATAACTACCAATTCAGACAAACAATCAAACAGTACACAAGCCTAACCAAGGAAGCACAAGAACACCTCCACTAATACTGGCAGGGCAAACCACTTGTACATAGAGAACAAACCCCAATCTCTTCTAGCACGGATGATGATTGTCTAGTCGGGTCATGAAACTTCCGTAAGAAAACAACCCAGTTCAGAGAACACCAAAACCCTCACAAATCTCTGTTAAGTTGTAATTCTTGGCAGATGCCAGCAAACTGACCCCTGATGCTAGCCCTGATACCTTGTCTCCAAACCATGATTTATAAATGAGCTTGAATCATAGTTTGAAGAGCAGGATTCATTTCGGGTATCTTAGCAATGTAGAGTTGGGGAGAAGCATATTGAAAATGAAGAAGGGAGACCCAAGAGAAGGAACTTTTGTAAGTCCAACCATAATCTACAATTTATTGGAATTATTCTATGAGATATAAATCTATATAAGTCCTGTAAATCCATATAAGTCCTGTAAATAAGCTCACCCGATATGTGTATATATATATATATATATATATATATATATATATATATATATATTGTAAATAAACTCAATCAACATTATATATTGCCCTTTACTGTGTTACTACAAGTATAATGGATGTGTTTTAGGTTTTTATTTTTTTATGTATAGCAAATAAACTACGCCAAAATGCATGAACTAAAAAAGATTTTTTCTTTTTTTAATAATAATAATAATAATAATAATAGAGCTGGAAGGGACCTTGGAGGTCATCTAGTTCAACCCCCTGCTCAGGCAGGAAACCCTATATCATTTCAGACAAATGGCTTCCAGTTTCTTCTTAAAAACTTCCAGTGTTGGAGCATTCACAGCTTCTGGAGACATGTTGTTCTACTGGTTAATTAGAATAGAATAGAATAGAATAGAATAGAATAGAATAGAACAGAGCTAGAAGGGATCTTGGAGGTCATCTAGTCCAACCCCCTGCTCAGGCAGGAAACCCTATACCATTCCAGACAAATGGCTGTCCAGTCTCTTCTTAAAAACTTCCAGTGTTGGAGCATTCACAGCTTCTGGAGGCAGGTTGTTCCACTGATAAATTGTTCTAACTGATTAATTGTTCTAATGAAGAAAATGACGAGGGATGACATGATAGCAGTCTTCCAATATCTCAGGGGCTGCCCCAAAGAAGAGGGAGTCAAGCTATTCTCCAAAGCACCTGAAGGCAGGACAAGAAGCAACAGATGGAAACTCATCAAGGAGAGAAGCAACCTAGAACTAAGGAGAAATTTCCTGACAGTAAGAAAAATTAACCAGTGGAAAGTCAAGGAAACCATAGGCCCACTAAAGAGAGAAGATGGGCAACAGGGAGAAAGCAGAGCTGCTTAACTCATACTTTGCGTCAGTCTTCACACAAAAAGAAACTATAGCCCAACACACACACACACCCCCAAAAAAAACCCACTGCAAAAGACATACTAGAAACAAAAATTAAAAGAAGCAAGAAAATGGTAAGAGAACACCTTTCCAACCTTGATTAGATGCAACCTATTTTCATATTTGGTGGACTTGTAGAGATATAAAAGCTTTTTGGATTAAGATTTGGTGGAATATTTAAAAGATTTTTAAGAAAAAGATAAAGTTTACTCTGCAAATATTTTTGTTGGGTATCATGATAGATTTTGATGCTAAAGAAATTAATTTGATGCTGGATCTTATAACAGCTGCAAGATTATTGGTGGGGCAATATTGGAAGAAAAACTCTTTGCCTACTATGGAAGAATGGATACTTAAGGTATCTAATTTAGCAGAAATGGCGAAAATCTCCACCTATTTGAAGGACCATTCACAAGAAAAATACATTTCAGTTTGAAGAAGATGGATTGATTATATTCAAAAGAAATATGAGACTGAAAGTATTATCTTGCTTATGAGTAGATTTTAGATTATTTTTAATAGTTCAATATGGTTGAATTGTATTATTATTTTTGTTTTCAATTTGTTAATATTTTTTTGAAAAGGAGTTAAAGTACATTATGGTTTGATTGATAGTACAGTTGGGTAATGTTAGTTAGATTATGATTCTTGATTTTTTACCCCGTAATCAGCTCTGGGAAGTGGGGGAGGGGGGGAAGGGGATGGGAGGGGTTTAGGTTATATTGTATTAAATTTGTAAAACTTTTAATAATATATATATATATATATGTAGGTCTTTGGTTATTCGGGTTTTCTCCCACGTAAAATTGGAAGTGTCTTGACGACGTTTCGACAAAGTCTCATTCGTCATCTTCAGGCTGGTGTTTTCAGCTTCATGCTTCGAGGAGCTAAGACCACACATTGCTCCTCGAAGCACAAAGCCGAAAGCACCAGCCTGAAGATGACAAATGAGACTTCATCGAAACGTCGTCAAGACACTTCCAATTTTACGTGGGAGAAAACCCGAATAACCAAAGACCTACATACACCCGCGAAAACCTCAAAAAACATGTATGTATGTATGTATGTATGTATGTATATATAAATCACCGGGACCTGAGAGATTACATCCCGGAGTTCTGAAGGAACTGGCAGATGTTATCTCAGACCCATTGCACCACATCTTTCATAAATCCTGGGGCACCTGGGAAGTATCCAGAGGATTGGAAAAGGGCTGATGTGGTCCCCATCTTCAAGAAAGGCAAAAAAGGACCTAGGAAACGACAGACCAATCAGTTTAACCTCAATACCTGGGAACGTCCTGGAAAAGATCATCAAAAAACAGATCTGCGAACAACTAGAAGCAAACAGAGTCATAATGAGTAGCCAGCACGGGTTTGTTAAAAACAGATCATGCCAAACCAATCTTATTTCATTCTTTGATAAAGGGACTAAACTAGTAGACCAGCAAAACGCAGTATGCTTAGATTTCAGTAAGGCACTTGACAAGGTAGACCACAACCTACTCCATGGTAAGTTAGGAAAAGGTGGGATAGACAACATCACCACCAGATGGATCTGCAGTTAGCTAACAAACCGTACTCCACGAGTAGTCCTCGCTGGCACTACATCCACGTGGAGAGAAATAAGCAGTGGGGTACCACAAGGTTCCATCTTAGGCCCAGCAAACTCTTCAATGTCTTCACCAATGACTTAGATAATGGAATTGAAAGGGAACTCATCAAATTTGCAGATGACACCAAACTGTCAGGAATAGCCAACACCCCAGAAGACAAACTTGGAATCCAAAAAGATCTTTGACAAACTTGAACAATGGGCCCAATCCAACAAAATGAGTTTCCATGTGGAGAAAAGCAAAGTCTTACATTTAGGCAGGAAAAGCCAAAGGTACAAGTACAGATTGGGTGAGACCTGGCTTAAAAACAGCCACTGTGAGAGGGACCTTGGAGTCCTAGTGGACGATCGCTTGACCATGAGCCAGCCGTGTGCAGCAGCAGCAGCCAAGAAAAGCTAATACAATCCTGGGTTGCATAAACAGAGGCATAGAATCAAGATCAGGCGAAGTATTAGTGCCGCTTTATGAAACCCTAGTGAGGCCACACCTGGAATACTGCAGCCAATTTTGGTCACCGCATCACAAAAAAGATGTCGAGACCTAGGAAAAAATTCAGAGAACAGCAACTAAGGCGATCCAAGGCCTGGAGACTAAAACATACGAAGAATGGCTGCGGGACTTGGGTTTGGCCAGTCTAAAGAAAAGAAGAAATAGGGGTGACATGATAGTAGTGTTCCAGTATCTGAGGGGCTGCCACAAGGCAGAGGGGGTCACGTTATTCTCCAAAGCACCAGAGGGAAGGATGAGAAACAATGGTTGGAAACTGACCAAAGAGAGAAGCAACCTGGAACTAAGGAGAAACCTCCTGACAGTTATACCTTCTGGGACTCTTCAGGTTGTGTTCTGTTCCTGTTTGAGGCTTTGTGTTTCCTGTGTCATGTCTGAGTATGCCCTTTTGGCATTGGTGGGTTAATCCTATTATGTCTCCTGTCCTTAGAATTTGGGTGGGGGTATGTAGATTTTAAGGGTCTTTGACTTTCTGATCTCTTCAGCTTCTAGCTGGAGGGCTCCGACCTTCCTGAATGGATTATCGTATCTGCATTTCTAAAATCTGGCTTCTGCCTAGGGCAGTGGTTCTCAACCTTTTTAATGCCACGACCCCCCAACCGGTCGTAAGTCGAGGACTACTCAACCGGTCGTAAGTCAAGGACTACTCGACTGGTGCAGCGCCGTTTGCAGAATGGGACTTTTGGCGGGCTCAGCAGGGCAGAGACAGCCTGGACAATTCCTATTGGCTATTGAAAGCCAATAGAATTAGACTATATTCAAGAGAGTCTATTCTATTGGCTTTCAAAAGCCAATAGAATAAAAGGGAGTAGCACAGCTAAGGAAAAGGGGGAAAAAATGGCGGACTGCGTTGTTTGGCGACCCCCGTGAAATGGTCGTTTGACCCCAAATGGGGTCCCGACCCACAAGTTGAGAACCACTGGCCTAGGGGCTGGGATGATTTCTGGGGGCTGGGTTTTTGACTTTTTTTTTTTTTAAGATCTTCTCCATTATTCCTCTGGGGAAATATATTCTGCCTTTGTAATATTTCACAAAATATTTCTTTCTCTGGATTCTTCCCACAGTTGTGTGGCCATTTCTGGATGTGACCCAGAAGGAGAATAGCCTCTCGGCACAACGCTGGCTTTAGTGGATATACTCTGGCTTTTAAAGAGACAAAAAAATAAGCTGGAGAAAATCCTTTCGAGAGCGCTAGCAATGATTTAGGGGTTACGTTTAAGCCCCCCAAATACACAGTTATCTTGGTTTGGGCTGTATATTTTGAGAGAGAAGGGTGAACGTTAGCTGACTTTACTCATGGATACCATTCCTCCCTTCCTGGAAAGAAGGAACCATAAAGCTACTTTAAGGATTAATAATGAGTTTCTATTACACGTTTATATCATAGAAATCACTCTATCATATGATCGAATCAGAGAGTCGGAAGGAATCTTGGAGATCATCTTATCCAAATCCTATTCAGTACACAATCGTTGAAACATCTCCGACAATCCAGCCTTTGTTCAAAGAACTCTTTTCCAAAGAGACTACATCACTCCAGAAGTTACAGGCTTAGGATACAGGAGGATCTGGACAGACTTGAACACTGGGCGCTATCTAACAAAATGAAATTCAATGGTGAAAAAAGTAAGGTTCTACATTTAGGCAAGAGAAACCAAATGTACAGGTATAGTATGGGTCAGGGTTAGGCAACCTTGGCTCTTTTATGTGGACTTCAACTCCCAGTATTGGTAAGGCCACACTTTGAATACTGCATCCAGTTTTGGTCACCACGATGTAAAAAAAGATGTTGAGACTCTAGAAAGAGTGCAGAGAAGAGCAACAAAGATGATCAGGGGACTGGAGGCTAAAACATATAAGGAATGGTTGCTAGAATTGGGTATGTCTAGTTTAACGAAGAGAAGGACGAGGGGGGACATGATAGCAGTCTTCCAGTATCTCAGGGGCTGCCACAAAGAAGAGGCAATCAAGCTATTCTCCAAAGCACCTGAAGGCAGGACAAGAAGTAACGGGTGGAAACTAATCAAGGAGAGAAGCAACCTAGAACTAAGGAGAAACTTCCTGACAGTGAGAACAATTAATCATTGGAACAGCCTGCCTCCAGAAGCAGTAAATGCTCCAACACTGGAAGTTTTTAAGAAGAGACTGGACAGCCATTTGTCCAAAATGGTGTAGGGTTTCCTGCCTGAGCAGGGGGTTGGACTAGATGACCTCCAAGGTCCCTTCCAACTTTACTACTACTATTATTATTATTAATTCCTGAGCCAGCCGTGCTGAGGGAAAAGGCAGAGGTTTCCAAGCTGAGCCAGGCTGGCTCAGGAATTCTGGGAGTTGACGTCCATGAGTCATAGAAGAGCCAAGGTTGTCTACCCCTGGTATAGGTGGTACCTGGCTCAATAGTAGTAGCTGTGAGAAGGATCTCGGAGTCCTAGTGGACAATCCCTTAAATAGGAGCCAGCCGTGTGCTGCAGCTGCCAAAAAGGACAACACAGTGCTAGGCTGCATTAACAGAGGGATAGAATCAAGATTGCATGAAAGGTTAATACCGCTTTACAAGGCCTTGGTAAGGCCACACTTGGAATACTGCATCCAGTTTTGGTCACCACGATGTAACAATGATGTTGAGACTCTAGAACAGGCATGTCAAACTGCTGGCCCCCGGGCCGGATGCATCATACTGAAATCACGCCCACCCCATTGCCGGCAATGGGGAAAAAGTTGCGATATGTCACGCGATGTCACATGACATTGCGAGTTTGACATGCCTGCTCTAGAAAGAGTGCAGAGAAGAGCAACAAAGATGATTAGGGGACCGGAGGCTAAAACATATAAGGAACGGTGGCTGGAATTGGGTATGTCTAGTGTCATGGTTCCTGACAGATGAATCTCTTCAAAAGAACTTTGAGGCATTGTTTTCCTTAAAGAATATTTTATTCGAGAAACAAAGTATCGGCATTATATAGCTGAAGCCAAAAACTGAATTCCCCTCCCCTGGATACAAAGTAGCAAAGTGCAATTCCCTCCTCCAATTAACAGTCATAAATCACATTCCCCAATTAGTTTGAAGCGCAGGCTTTCTCCCCAGCTCTCCTGCCCGGCTAAATTTCTATCAACTCTGGACCTAATAACCTTGGGTTCCCACGGCTGAGTTATTATTGTTATGACTAACTGGACTCTCATCCACATTCCCCTTCCTTGCATCAATAAACTCTAAAAGTGATAGAGAAAAGATGGCTACATTCCCATCTGTTATCAAAGCAAGAACATCTAGATTAGTGGTTCTCAACCTGTGGTTCGGGACCCCATTTGGGGTCGAACGACCATTTCACAGGGGTCGCCAAACAACGCAGTCCGCCATTTTTCCCCCCTTTTCCTTAGCTGTGCTACTCCCTTTTATTCTATTGGCTTTTGAAAGCCAATAGAATAGACTCTCTTGAATAGAGTCTAATTCTATTGGCTTTCAAAAGCCAATAGGAATTGTCCAGGCTGTCTCTGCCCTGCTGAGCCCACCAAAAGTCCCATTCTGCAAACGGTGCTGCACCAGTTGAGTAGTCCTCGACTTACGACCAGTTGAGTAGTCCTTGACTTACGACCGGTTGGGGGTCGCGGCATTAAAAAGGTTGAGAACCACTGATCTAGATGTTAGCAGCGTTGACACTTAGGATATATGGTGGCATCCTAACTACTACTCTGAACTTTTCTCTTAAAACCATGCACGTTGCCCCGTACTTAAAATAAACGAATATGCAGTCAAGTGTATGTTTAAGAATACAGTCACCTGTAAGAAGAGCATCCTCATATATTTGAAAAGATCTTAATTACCTCTTCTTTAGGGGAGCTATCTCAATCTGAACTGAAAAACACTTGATGGGATTTAGAGCAGGGCTTTTCAGCCAGTGGTACGGGTACCCCTTGTGGTACCTTGGCACCTGGCAGGTGGTATGCGACCATCCTAGAAAAGTGGTAGCAGGGAAGGAGAATGAGATGAACTGATGGTAGCACCGCACAAGCCTGAGAGAGACATGGCTGGAGCTGCAGGGCTGTCAGGGCTCAGCAGAAGTGCCAGGATCAGCGCTTCTTTGGTGCTTCAGGGCTCAGTGGAAGCGCCAGGATCAGCGCCAGGCTCCAGCTGGAGCTTGGTGCTGATCCTGGAGCTTCTGCTGAGCCCTGAAGCACCAATCAGCTGGAAAGCAGCACCGATCCTGGGGCTTCTGCTGAGCCCAGAAGAAGCGCCAATCAGCTGGAATGTTGCAGCATTTCCAAGATCTTGTGATTTACATTCAGATACTTGGCAACTGATTCATATTTATGACAGTCACAGTGTCCCAGGGTCATGTGAAGTGACCAGAACCTGCGGCAACACCCAGCAGACGGGGGGGAATAAAAACCAAACACCCCTCACCCCACCCCCGCTGCCAATCCTCAACAGAAATGCTCACAACAATGGAAACCTTGGACAGGAGGAAGAGCGCGGCCAGGCGGGCAGGCAGGTGTCTTGCTCGGCTGTGCCTTGGGGGGCACCTTTTTCAACGCCATTGTAACTTCGAACAGCGAACTGTTTTAAGTCGAGGACTACCTGTACTTCATCACTTTTTTCCGGGTTTTTTGGGGGGGGGTCAAGTTTTTGACACCTTGCTAGGTGACTGGTGGTACTCGGATGTTGCCATATCCTAAAAGTGGCACAATGGGTGAAAAGGTTGAAAAGCCATGATTTAGAGTACTTAATACTTCGTAAGTCCTCGACTTACAAAGTTCGCTTAATGACAGTTCGAAGTGACAACAGCACTGGAAAAAAGTGTCTTATGACCGTTTTCACGCTGTTGCATCATCCCCGTGTTCATGTGATCAAAATTCAGGATCTTGGCAACTGACTCATATTTATGACGGTTTGCAGTGTCCCGGGGTTACGTGATCCTTCTGACAAGTCAGATTCAGTTACTAACTTAACCGCCGTGATTCGCTTAAGGATGGTGGAAAGAAAGGACGTAAAACGGGGCAAAATTCACCTAAGTGCCTCGTTTAGCAACAGAAATATTGAACCCAGTTGTGGTTATAAATCGAGGACTCCCGGCATTCGGTTATGAATACGTTTAATTTTTTAAATTTTGGTGATAAGAATTGCAGGCAGACTGTTGCAAAGGCAGCAAGAAGTATGAAGGTGTCGGAATTTTACACCGGTGCTAATGAAGTTTCACCTTCCACGCCCGGGAAAATGAGTTATAGCGCTATTTCATTTCAAAATTGGATTTCTTATACCCTCCCCCCCTTACACACTTTTCTTCTGGTTGCCAACTGTATTAAATTGTATTTTTTTATTCTCTTGAACAGTCTACTCCAAAGTCAGCCTTTTGACTTGCTGCTGTCTAAACTGAACTTCACAAGACAGATCGCGTTGTGACATCAAATGTTTGCTTTAGAGACCAGTCTGGAATTTCTTGATTTATTGCTATTATACACTGTCTACTGTAGCTTTTATTGCATTTGTGTTTTATTGACACAAAGCAACCTACGCAGGAAAAAGCCTTAAGACTATCTGTTAGACAGGCCAGAGCGCTGAATTATTTCACTGGACAAGGAGTTGGACTATGTCAGGGGTAGGCAACCTTGGCTCTTTTGTGACTTGTGGACTTCAACTCCCAGAATTCCTGAGCCAGCCATGCTGAGGGGAAAGGGAGAGGTTTCCAAGCTGAGCCAGGCTGGCTCAGGAATTCTGGGAGTTGAAGTCCACGAGTCATGAAGGGGCCATAGTTCCCCCATGCTGCCTCAGGAATTCTGGGAGTTGAAGTGCATGAGTCATAAAAGAACCAAGGTTGCCTACCCCTGGACTATGTCAAGGATGTCCAACCTTGACAAGTTTAAGACTTGTGGACTTCATAGCCCAGAATTCCCCCCAGCCAGCCCAGGGAATTCTGGGAGTTGAAGTCCACAAGGCTTAAAAGTTGCCACTGTTGGACACCCCTGGACTAGATGATCTCCAAGATCCCTTCCAAGCCTTACAATCTATGATTCTTTGAAACCAAATTGATGCCATGTGGTCCTCAATCTGCAACTATTTCCTATGAAGTATTAACAACATTAATAGAGGAATCTAGTTTAATGAAGAGAAGGACTAGGGGGGACATCATAGCAGTGTTCCAGTATCTCAGGGGCTGCCACAAAGAAGAAGGAGTCAAGCTATTCTCCAAAGCACCTGAAGGCAGGACAAGAAGCAAGGGATAGAAACTGATCAAGGAGAGAAGCAACCTGGAACTAAGGAGAAACTTCCTGACAGTTGGAACAATTAACCAGTGGAACAACCTGCCTCCAGAAGTGGTGAATGCTCCAACACTGGAGGTTTTTAAGAAGAGACTGGACAGCCATTTGTCTGAAATGGTGTAAGGTTTCCTGCCTGATCTGGTGGTCGGACTATAACACAGGTCGGCAACCTGCAGCTCCAGAGCCGCATGCGGCTCTTTGAGCCCTCCCCTGGATACAGGATACAGAATAATAGAGTTGGAAGGGACCCTAGAGGTCTTCTAGTCCAGCCCCTTGCTCAAGCAGGAGGCTTTATTTGACAGCAAGCCTAGAGGAATGCAACCCATTAATTAAAGTGGAAAAAAGCAACAGCAGCCAAATTCTTGATTCCTTGAGAAACAGGGACTGTTTCAGAATAGAATAGAAATAGAATAGAAAATATGGAATGGAATGGAACAGAACAGAATAGAATAGAAATAGAATAGAATAGAATGGAAAATATGGAATGGAATGGAACAGAACAGAATAGAATAGAAAATATAGAATGGAATAGAATAGAATAGAATAGAATAGAATAGAATAGAATAGAATAGAATAGAATAGAATAGAAAATATGGAAATAGAACAGAACAGAACAGAATAGAACAGAACAGAGCTGGAAGGGACCTTGGAGGTCTAATAGTCCAGCCCCCCGCTCAAGCAAGATAACCTATGCCATCTCAAACAAGTGACTATCCAGCCTCTTCTTAAAAACCTCCAGTGATGAAGCCTCCACGATTTCTGGTGGCAGGCTGTTCCACTGGTTAATTGTCCTCCCTGTCAGGAAGTTTCTCCTTAATTCCAGGTTGCTTCTCTCCCTGACCAGTTTCCATCCGTTGTTTCTCGTGGACCCATAGCGACCAAGATGGTCCTTGGAGATTGTGTTGCCGTGGAAACCAAGATGCCTGCCCCCCCCCGTTCCCCCCACCACCAGAAATGAAGGAATGCAACCAGGCCTGGTGAACCAGAGGACCTCAACCAGCCCTGGACATTTCTGGCTTTCTCCAAGGGCGCAAAGTCAACAGGATTTCTTGGGGGCCTCTTCCTCCAGCTACGGGTGGAAATTTCTCTGCTGGGAAATTCCACTACCCGGTTCAAATCACCTCCTGTCCCATCAATGGGCAGGAGACTTTTTTTTTTAAATTTTATTTTATAGAAGACAAACATGCCAGAGGCCAGCATTTATAGCTTGGCACGTTTTTAAAAGCAGGGTGGGGTTGGAACTGCCATCGTGAAAAACCCCCAAAATTTAAACATCAGATTTTGAAAGGGGGTGGGTGTAGGTTAAGGGTATTTGCCTTGATCCAGAGGCCACGCTCCCGTAGTAAGGTCATCAGACAGGCAGCGTTGGGCACGCAGGGTCAAGTAACAAGTCGTAAAAATGGGCCACAGCGAACTCTACAACCCCGTTCCATGCACGTGCCTCTTTCTGGGAGGGGTAGAAAAAGTGCACGGGGGGGGGGAAACTTTCCACAAAGTTAGGTTAGGTTGAATGGGAAGGCACGAAGCTCCAGGCTGTCTTGACAGAGGGATAGAATCAAGATCCCGTGAAGGGTTAGTACCGCTTTACAAGGCCTTGGTAAGGCCACACTTGGAATGCTGCATCCAGTTTTGGTCACTACGTTGTAAAAAAGATGTTGAGACTCTAGAAAGAGACCAGAGAAGAGCAACAAGGATGATCAGGGGACTGGAGGCTAAAACATATAAGGAAGGTTGCTGGAATTGGGTATGTCTAGTTTAACGAAGAGAAGGACATGATAGCAGTCTTCCAGTATCTCAGGGGCTGCCCCAAAGAAGAGGGAGTCAAGCCATTCTCCAAAGCGCCTGAAGGCAGGACAAGAAGCAACGAATGGAAACTCATCAAGGAGAGAAGCAACCTAGAACTAAGGAGAAACTTCCTGACAGTGAGAACAATTAATCAGTGGAACAGCCTGCCTCCAGAAGCGGTGAATGCTCCAACACTGGAAGTTTTTAAGAAGAGACTGGACAGCCATTTGTCCAAAATGGTGTAGGGTTTTCTGCCTGAGCATGGGGTTGGACTAGATGACCTCCAAGGTCCCTTCCAACTCTATTATTATTATTATTATTATTATTATTATTATTATTATTATTATTATTATTATTGGATCATCGCACAGTCAGCCAGATGTTCAGACTGGATTTGGCATTTTGTCTACCTATCGGGTCCTTACCAAGGACCTGGGATAGGCAGATTATTATTATTATTATTAATAATAATAATTAACATTATTAATATTATTGATATTATTATCATCATCTCAGTTTTTAGCTTTCCCATTTAATTCCTCTACTTTTAATTGTCTTGGAATACAGACGGTCCTCGCTTTACGCCCACATTTGGGCCCAAAATTTCTGTTGCTAAGTGAGACATTGGTTCAGGTTGCCTGTTCTTACGACCATCCTTGCCACAGTTCTGAAGTGAATCACGGCTTTTGTTAAGCTAGTAACCCGGTTGTTAAGTGAATACAGCTTCCCCCGTTGACTTTGTTGATCAGGAGGTCACAAAAGGGGATCCCACATGATCCCAGGGGACATTGCGACCGTCATAAATACGAGTCAGTTGCCCAGCATCTGAATTTTGATCACGCGACCATGAAGATGCTGTAACGGTCGTTAAGTGTGAACGACGGTCCCTTTTTTCAGTGCTGGGGTAACTTGGAATGGTCACTAAATGAACTGTTGTTAGCCGAGGATCACCTGTGCTTTTAAAATTTGTTTTAACACATTGTGAGCTGCCCAGAGTCTCTGTATCAGTGAGAAGGGAGGCGTAGAAATTTAATAAATAAACTTAGGGTCACAATTGAGCCTGGAAATAATAGTAGTAGTAGTAGTAGTAGTAGTAGTAGTAGTAGTAGTAGTATTGGTAGTAGTAGTAGTGTAATACATGGTCAGTACATTAAAAAAATAGAGCCGGGAAAGCAGATATTAACAAGACCTGGCAATGGCTAAGAGCAGGAAAATTGAAGAAAGAGACCGAGGGACTAATTCTGGCTGCACAAGACCAAGCCTTAAGGACAAATGCATATAAAGTCAAAATTGAGAAGACAGCAACAGACAGTAAGTGCCACCTATGCAAAGAAGCTGAAGAAACAGTGGACCACCTGGTAAGCTGCTGCAAGAAGATTGCCCAGGCTGACTACAAGCAGCGGCATGACAAAGTAGCAACAATGGTGCATTGGAAGATCTGCAAGAAATATCATTTGTCCGCAAGCAAGAACTGGTGGGATCATAAAATAGAGAAAGTCATAGAAAATGATAAAATTAAACTGCTCTGGGATTTCAGAATTCAAACAGACAAGCATGAGTGAAGGACTAGCAATAGCAACAGCATTTAGACTGATATACTGCTTCACAGTGCTTTATACCACTTCACAGTGCTTTATACCACTTCACAGTGCTTTACAGCCCCCTCGAAGCGGTTTACAGAGTCAGCATATTTGCCCCCAACAACCTGGGTCCTCATTTTACCGACCTTGGAAGGATGGAAGGCTGAGTCATCCTTTAGCCGGTCAGGATCGAACTCCAGACTGTGGCAGAGTTGGTCTGCAATACTGCATTCGAACCATTGCACCACCATGCTCTTAGATAGCAACTTATAACTAGGTGACA
Organism: Crotalus tigris; assembly: GCF_016545835.1. Taxonomy (NCBI): domain Eukaryota; kingdom Metazoa; phylum Chordata; class Lepidosauria; order Squamata; family Viperidae; genus Crotalus; species Crotalus tigris. The sequence goes on from NW_024096724.1 coordinate 183,005, forward strand.
ATAGCATGTAGACCAGTGATGGTGAACCTTTTAGAGACTGAGTGCCCAAACTGCAACCCAAAACTCACTTATGCATCGCTGGGTGCCGGGTGGGTGTGGCCCATTGGCTGGGCATGGCCCATTGGCTGGGCGTGGCTGCAGTGGTAACAGCAGACTAGGTGGGAGTAAAAAGTTTAATCAATCAATTCCAACTTTGCAAGATTTTGTTTCCCTGTGAGAAGTTGAAATTGACTGATTGATTGAACCTATTTTTTTTTTTTTGTACACGAGTACAAAGGCCTAAAGCGAAAAGGTTTTATAAAACCCAGCTGAAGGCCTAGGACTGCGGTGAGGGCGCGAGTGCCCACAGAGAAGGCGCTGAGTGCCGCCTCTGGCACCCATGCCATAGGTTCGCCACCACCGATGTAGACTAATAGGCCATTTTATAGAGCTTTACAGCCCACTTTAAGCGATTTACAAAATCAGCCTATTGCACCCAACAATCCTCATTTTACTGACTTCAGAAGGATGGAAGGCTGAGTCAACCCGGAGCCAGTCAAAATTGAACTCCTGGCTGTGGGCAGAATTAGCCTAGAATACTGCACCGCCATGCTCTTAGATAGTGACTTATAATTAGGTGACTATAGCCCTTAGACTTATATACCACCTCACAGTGCTTTACAGCCCTCTCTAAGAGATTTACAGAGTCAGCATCTTGCCTCCAACAATCTAGGTTTATCATGTTACTGACCTCAGAAGGATGAACCTTGAGCTGGCCAGGATCAAACTCGAAACTCTGGGCAGAGTTAGTCTGCAATAACTGCAATACTGCATTCAAACTATTGGGCCTTCAGGGAGGGAGGGAGGGAAGGAGGAAGGAAGGAAGGAAGGAAGGAAGGAAGGAAGGAAGGAAGGGAGGGAGGGAGGGAGGGAGGGAGGGATGAAGGAAGGAAGGAAGGAAGGAAGGGATGAAGGAAGGAAGGAAGGGAGGGAGGGAGGGAGGGAGGGAGGGAGGGAGGGAGGAATAGAAATAGCAATAGCACATAGACTTATATATCAGGGCTCTTCAACCAATGGTACGGGTACCCCCTGTGGTACATTGGCATCTGGCAGGTGGTACGCGACCATCCTAGAAAAGTGGTAGCGGGGGAGGGGAATGAGGTGAACCGGTGGCAGCACCTCACAAGCCCGAGCGAGAGATGGCTGGAGCTGCAGGGCTGTCAGGGCTCAGCGGAAGCACCAGGATCAGTGCTGCTTTCCAGCTGATCGGTGCTTCTTTGAGACTGTCAGGGCTCAGTGGAAGCGCCAGGATCAGCGTCAGGCTCCAGATGGAGCTCAGCGCTCATCCTGGTACTTCTGCTGAGCCCTGAAAAGCACCAATAAGCTGGAAAGCAGCACTGATCCTGGCGCTTCTGCTGAGCCCAGAAGAAGCGCCAATCAGCTGGAATGTTGCAGCCTCTCCAGGGTCTTCTGATTTACATTCAGATGCTTGGCAACGGATTCATATTTATGACGGTCACAGTGTCCCAGGGTCATGGGAAGGGACCAAAACCTGCTGCAACCACCCAGCAGATGGGGGGGAATAAAAATCAAACACCCCCACCCCACCCTTGCTATTTTTTTTTTTTTTTTTTTGGTCATCAAGTTTTTGACACCTTGCTAGGCGACTGGTGGTACTCGGATGTTGCCATATCCTAAAAGTGGTACAATGGGTGAAAAGGTTGAAAGGCCCTGTTATATACCACTTTACAATGCTTTACAGCCCTTTCTAAGTGGTTTACAGAGTCAGCCAACCATCCGGGTCCTCATTTTACTGACCACGGAAGGGTGAAAGGCTGAGTCAACCTTGAGCTGGTCAGGAACACCTGTACAGAAGGCACATCCTGAGGTCCAGCTCTGGGCAATAAAAATGTGTCTTTTCCACGCAGGTCTTTATCAAAGAGACCTGGCTGGCCATAGGTGACATGGACCCTTGGCCTGGTCCAGCATCAAGGCTCCCTTTAGCTCAGCGGTTCTCCACCTGTGGGTCGGGACCCCATTTGGGGTCGAACGACCATTTCACGGGGGTCACCAAACAATGCAGTCCGCCATTTTTTCCCCCTTTTCCTTAGCTGTGCTACTCCCTCTTATTCTATTGGCTTTTGAAAGCCAATAGAATAGACTCTCTTGAATAGAGTCTCATTCTATTGGCTTTCAAAAGCCAACAGGAATTGTCCAGGCTGTCTCTGCCCTGCTGAGCCCGCCAAAAGTCCCATTCTGCAAACGGTGCTGCACCAGTTCAGTAGTCCTCGACTTACGACCGGTTGGGGGTCGTGGCATTAAAAAGGTTGAGAACCACTGCTTTAGCTCCTGATGCTCCACAAGAAGTAGAAGTCTTCTTCTCTAAACAGCAGTGCCCTCTGGTGGCCACCTGGGGCTTCTCATCCCCAAGATTGGCCAGGTGTTGAGACAGTTGGAATCTTGGTTGATCGATTATGTGCCATCAAGCCAGGGTTGACCCTTAGCAAGTTGATGATGATGAGGAGGAGGAGGGGGAGGAGGATGGTATCCATTCAATTGTGTCTGATTCGTGGTGATTCTATGGACATAGTGTCTCCAGATCTTCTGATCTTGCACTACTTCTTTGAGTTGTTCTATGCCAGGGGTCTTCAGACTTGGTCTTTTTATGACTGGCAGACTTCAACTCCCAGAATTCCTCAGCCAGGCACACTGGCTGAAGAATTCTTGGAGTTGAAGTCCACAAGTCATAAAAGGGCCAGGTTTGAAGACCCCTGGTCTGGATCCAAGCCCGCAGTTTCATCAAAATGGCCGACTGAGGAATTCTGGGAGTTGAAGTCCACGAGTCATAAAAGAGCCAAGGTTGCCTACCCCTGGTCTGGATCCAAGCCCGCAGTTTCATCAAAATGGCCGACTGAGGAATTCTGGGAGTTGAAGTCCACGAGTCATAAAAGAGCCAAGGTTGCCTACCCCTGGTCTGGATCCAAGCCCGCACTTTCATCAAAATGGCCAACTGAGGAATTCTGGGAGTCGAAGTCCACCCGTCATAAAAGGGCCAAGTTTGAAGACCCCTGTTCTATGCTCTGGCTGGGGTCAGCGTGGATGGTGTCCAGGCACCCTGTCCTTTGACGGCCTGGCTTCCTTTTATTGCTAACTCCTCTGAGCACAATTGCTTTCTCCAGTGAATTGTCCCACATGACATGACCAAAATAAGTTGAGACACAGTTTGATGATTTTGCCTTCCAGTGACATATCTGGGATAATACGCTCCAGTAGTTGGTTAGTCAACTTTGCTGTCCAAGGATAGCAACAACATAGATAGATTTTATCTCTAGGATGACCTGTCCTTCGTTTGGTCCTTCAAAGTTGTCCCCATCACCACTCTAACTGAATCCACCTTGCTACTATCGTGTTTCCCCAAAAATAAAATCCAAGCGGAAAATAAGCTCTTGCATGACTTTTCAGGATGCTCGTAATATAAGCTCCACCCCAAAAAATAAGCCCCAGTTAAGATTGTCAGCCAGATGGATGCGTTTAATAATGTTGTCAGCCGGACAGATGCATTTAATAATGTATTTCCCTGAAAAATAAGACCTAATGTGTCTTTTTGGAGCAAAATTTAATATACGGCCCGGTCTTATTTTGGGGGTCACACGGTAGTTATCCTCTTCTTTTCTTTCCTTCCACCTTCTCCATCATTAGAGACTTGTCCAGATAAGTTCATTACATTAGAAGCAACCTGGAATTAAGGAGAAACTTCCCGACAGTGAGGACAATTAACCAGTGGAACTGCTTGCCACCAGAAATCGTGGGTGCTCCCATCACTGGAGGTTTTTAAGAAAAGACTGGATATAGCCACTTGTCTGAAATGGTATAGGTTCTCCTGCTTGAGCAGGGGGCTGGACTAGAAGACCTCCAAGGTCCCTTCCAGCTCTATTCTATTCTATCATGTGTCCAAAGCACAGGTGGTCCTCAGCTTTCAACCACTTGTTTAGTGATCTTTCAAAGTTACAACGCCACTGAAAAAAGTGACTCACATTTATGATAATTGCACCATTTGTCTGAAATGGTATATAGGATTTCCTGCTTGAGCAGGGGATTGGACTAGAAGACCTCCAAGGTCTCTTCTAGCTCTATTCTATTCTATTCTATTCTATTCTATTCTATTCTATTCCATTCCATTCCATATTTTCTATTCTATTCTATTCTATTCTATTCTATTCTATTCCATTCCATTCCATATTTTCTATTCTATTCTATTCTATTCTATTCCATTCCATTCCATATTTTCTATTCTATTCTATTCTATTCTATTCTATTCTATTCTATTCTATTCTATTCTATTCTATTCTATTCTATTCTATTCTATTCTATTCTATTCTATTCTATTCTATTCTATTCTATTCTATTCAGCATTCCAGTATTTGAGGAGCTGCCACAAAGAAGAGGGGATCAAACTATTCTCCAAAGCATCAGAGGGCAGAAAAAAAAACAACGGATGGAAACTGACCAAAGAGAGAAGCAAACTGGAATTAAGGAGAAACTTCCTAACTGGGAGGACAATTAAGCAATGGAACAGCTTGCCACCAGAAATTGTGGGTGCTTCATCACTGGAGGTTTTTAAGAAGAGACTGGACAATCACCTGTCTGACATGGTATAGGTTCTCCTGCTTCAACAGGGGGCTGGACTAGAAGACCTCCAAGGTCCCTTCCGGCTCTATTCTATTCAGAATAATGGGGCAACAGAGCAGGACTTGGGTGGGAGAGCTTGAACATCGAATCCATGTCACCTCCCTAATTGACTCTCGGCCTAGCTTAGCGGTAGGCAACCTCGGTTCTTTTATGACTCGTGGACTTCAACTCCCAGAATTCCTGAGCCAGCCATGCTGAGGGGAAAGGGAGAGGCTTCCAAGCTGAGACATGCTGGCTCAGGAATTCTGGGAGTTGAAGTCCATGAGTCATAAAGGAGGGCCATAGTTCCTCCATGCTGGCTCAGGAATTCTGGGAGTTGAAGTCCACAAGTCATAAAAGAGCCCAGGTTGCCTATCCCTGGCTTAGCTTAAAAACAAGAAGTGGGTGGCTGATTCATTCCATGGCTTTTCTGCTCAGCCCCACATGATGACTTTTTCCTTTTAAACTCACTGGAGCAGCCAACCCCTCTCGTCTTTTTCCAGAGGAAGAAAAAAGTCCCTCTGTCTCTATTTCTGCAGAGTATGTGTGTGGTGGGGAGGGGGGAACGCTGATGGAGCCTTGAGTGGATCCAGTCAATCCAGTTAGAAAAGAAGATTTCAGGGAGAATGGCTCATAAGACGGAAAGCCACCCATTTTTTCTCGCCTGCTTGCTTTGCCTCTTGGACAAAGGTAAGTTTGCATGGGCAACATTTCTAGATGTGGGATACGGTAGGCGCGATAGCAGCGTTCCAGTATCTCAGGGGCTGCCCCAAAGAAGAGGGAGTCAAGCTGTTCTCCAAAATCCCTGAAGGCAGGACAAGAAGCAACGGAGGGAAACTAAGGAGAGAAGCAACCTCGAACTAAGAAGAAATTTCCTGACAGTCAGAACAATTAACCAGTGGAACAACCTGCCTCTAGAAGCTGTGAATGCTCCAACACTGGAAGGTTTTTAAGAAGAGACTGGACAGCCATTTGTCTGAAATGGTGTAGGATTTCCTGCCAGGGGGTTGGACTAGATGACCTCCAAGGTCCCTTCCCATTCAGTTATTCTTTCTGTTCTCCTGAGCGGAGACTTTCGAAGGATGCAAAAAAAGAGAAAGAGAAAGAATTGCATGTCTTAGCTTAAAAGGCACTGAACTGGCTAATCTGCCTGAGACAGGATCACTCAGATATTCAAGTGACCTTCAACGCTGCTAGTTCTTGAGTTTCTCTGGATTAAGATTTGCAAGAGATTCAACAAAGCATCTTGCACTTCACCTTGCCAATAGAGGACAGGATTTCTAGCTCAAGGTTGAACTGTGGGGTCCCAGATGCTTTCTGGGCTTGGTGGTTTTCTTGCATTATCCTTCCAACTAGGATAATGAAAAGAAGAAATAGGGGAGACATGATAGCAGCGTTCCAGTATCTGAGGGGCTGCCACAAGGCAGAAGGGGACAGGCTGTTCACCAAAGCACCAGAGGGAAGGATGAGAAACAACAGATGGAAACTGACCAGAGAGAGAAGCAACCTGGAACTAAGGAGAAACTTCCTGACAGTGAGGACAATTAACCAGTGGAACAGAAGTTGCCTCCAGAAATCGTAGGCGCTCCATCCCTGGAGGTTTTTAAGAGACTGGACAGTCACTTGTCTGAGATGGTGTAGGTTCTCCTGCTTGAGCGGGGGGCTGGACTAGAAGACCTCCAAGGTCCCTTCCAGCTCTATTCTATTCTATTCTATTCTATTTGAAAATATGGAATGGAATATAGAATAGAATAGAATAGAATAGAATAGAATAGAATAGAATAGAATAGAATAGAATAGAATAGAATAGAATAGAACAGAACAGAATAGAACATGGAATGGAATATGGAATAGAATAGAATAGAATAGAATAGAATAGAATAGAATAGAATAGAATAGAATAGAATAGAATAGATGGAAAGAAATAGAACATGGAATGGAATATAGAATAGAATAGAATAGAATAGAATAGAATAGAATAGAATATGGAATGGAATATGAAATAGAATAGAATAGAACAGAACAGAATAGAATAGAATAGAAAGAGAGTTGGAAGGGACCTTGGAGGTCATCTAGTCCAACCCCCTGCTCAGGCAGGAAACCCTATACCATTTCAGATAAATGGCTGTCCAGTCTCTTCTTCAAAAATTTCCAGTGTTGGAGCATTCACAACTTGAGGAGGCAAGACGGGGACTCTGAGTTTCATGCCAGTTAATTCAAGACAAATTTTAACCAAGGAGACTGTCATTTAATGCAGGGCATGCACATACACACACATACACACACAATAGACAGGCAGACAGACAGACAGAGGAATTCTGAGAGTTGAAGTCCACAAGACCAAAAGTTGCCAAGCTTTTCCACCTTTGCTTTCGTCCATTTATCACAATATCACAGCAGATCTGATGTTTCTCTCAGCATTGTCTTGTGACTTTTTTTTTTATTAAAGCAAATGACTAGAAATTCAACTGACCCTCTAGACCAGGGGTCTTCAAACTTGGCCCTTTGATGACTGGTGGACTTCAACTCCCAGAATTCCCCAGTCAGGCACGCTGGCTGAGGAATTCTGGGAGTTGAAGTCCACCAGTCATCAAAGGGCCAGGTTTGAAGGCCCCTGCATTATGTGATGCCACAAGGTAGAAGAGCAGGTTGGGGACAAAGCATAGCTGGCTGAGGAATTCTGGGAGTTGAAGTCCATATCTCTTAAAATGGCCACGGTTGAGAAACACCAGTTTAGCTCTTGCTGAGTTAGCATTACTTCCCCCTCACATTATGTCAGGGGTCTTCAAACCTGGCCCTTTTATGATTTGTGGACTTCAACTCCCAGAATTCCTCAGTCAGCCATGCTGGCTGAGGAATTCTGGGAGTTGAAGTCCATTCCTCTTAAAATCTACCTCAGGGATCTACAAACCTGGCCCTTTTATGACTTGGGGACTTCAACTCCCAGAATTCCTCAGTCAGCCATGCTGGCTGAGGAATTCTGGGAGTTGAAGTCCACTCCTCTTAAAATCTACCTCAGGGATCTACAAACCTGGCCCTTTTATGACTTGTGGAGTTCAACTCCCAGAATTCCTCAGTCAGCCATGCTGGCTGAGGAATTCTGGGAGTTGAAGTCCACTCCTCTTAAAATCTACCTCAGGGATCCACAAACCTAGCCCTTTTATGACTTGTGGGCTTCAACTCCCAGAATTCCTCAGTCAGCCATGCTGGCTGAGGAATTCTGGGAGTTGAAGTCCACTCCTCTTAAAATCTACCTCAGGGATCTACAAACCTGGCCCTTTTATGACTTGGGGACTTCAACTCCCAGAATTCCTCAGTCAGCCATGCTGGCTGAGGAATTCTGGGAGTTGAAGTCCACTCCTCTTAAAATCTACCTCAGGGATCTACAAACCTGGCCCTTTTATGACTTGTGGAGTTCAACTCCCAGAATTCCTCAGTCAGCCATGCTGGCTGAGGAATTCTGGGAGTTGAAGTCCACTCCTCTTAAAATCTACCTCAGGGATCCACAAACCTAGCCCTTTTATGACTTGTGGGCTTCAACTCCCAGAATTCCTCAGTCAGCCATGCTGGCTAAGGAATTCTGGGAGTTGAAGTCCACTCCTCTTAAAATCTACCTCAGGGATCTACAAACCTAGCCCTTTTATGACTTGTGGACTTCAACTCCCAGAATTCTGGGAGTTGAAGTCCGCTCCTCTTAAAATCTACCTCAGGGATCTACAAACCTGGTCCTTTTATGACTGGAGGACTTCCAACTCCCAGAATTCCTCAGCCAGGCATGCGTGCCCCTGTCCTAGATATTTAAGCAGAGTCATGCGTGCATGATGTACCAAATGCACAATTTCCTTCTGGGTGAAGGAAGCCCTCTCACCTCTTGTTTTCATGGGCAGGCCTCTCTTCCAAAGGATGGTCCATGCACGTCCCCTCGGAGGTGGTGGGCGAGGTTGGCAAGTCCGTGGCTCTGCCCTGCACGTTCACACACCCCCACAAGATGTACGACAAGGCCCTGACCGCCATTTGGCACGTGAGGGAGCCTTTCGACGGCCCGGTGGTGTTCAAGTGTGTCACCCAAAGTTCCAGTGACCTCTGCAGAGTTACGGTGGGCTTGAAGAACCGATACAAACTCCTGGGAAACCCCCGACAGAACAATCTCTCGCTCCAAATTGAGAATCTCAACTGGAACGACACCAACCGATACTTCTGCCGGGTCGAATTCTCGGGGGATCTCCACGACAAATACGAAAGCCGGATGGGGATTCATCTCCGTCTCGTAGGTGAGAAGATGGGGAATGCATCGAGGAGGGTGTCTGCAAGGGGAAGTAGTGTTGAAGGAAAAATCTTCATCAGGGTTCAGTCCAACATGGCGACTGCTTTAGAAAGAAGGTTGCAGTTTATTGAAGAGGAGAGCCAGACAGAAACATTGGCTCTGGAAGAAAAGAGAGCGAGCACATGTAGGGAGTGGGGTTTTATACCTTCGTGAGCTCTTTGTTTGGAGTAGTTCCTGTAGCATGTACTTTGACCTCAGTCTGAGTGTGCCCTTTGGCGTCTGTGGGTTAATCCTATTATGTCCTGTCTTAGAGTTTGGGTGGGATATGTAGATTTTAAGTGTCTTTGTCTTCCTAAGCTTCTAGCGGGGGGGAGGGGCTCCAACCTTCCTGAATGGATTATCACATCTGCATTTCTGCAGAGCTGGTTTTTTGCTTGGGGGAGGGAGACTTGGGGCTATTAAGAAAAACTGGGCATGCTTTTCTGACTCTTTAATATTTCCTTCTCTGGGGGGGGGGCTGACTTCCCACACTAGGAAGAGACGACAGGAAAGCCCATCCCTCTGTAAGGATTCCCAAGACCTCACTGATCCTTCATGCAATTGCTGCATATTCCTGTTTGTGGGTTGTGCAGCTCTGGAAAGATTGGCGTTGTTGCCGTAATGCCTTGGGGTTGATTGCATGTTGCCTTGAATAGGGCTGGATAGTCATGGTGGATTCCTTGGGTGCCCTCAGAGCTTGGTTGTTTTTGTCCAGATGTTTCATTACCCAAGTACCAAGGACCCCACAGTTCTCCTCCTCCTCCTCCTCCTCCTCCTCCTCCCAAAACTCACTCACTTCTCAACACTGATGATGTTACCTAGCTGGGTAATGAAACATCTGCAAGAAAACAACCAAGCTCAGAGAACACCAAGGATTCCACACTCATCTCCTCCTCCTCCTCCTCCTCCCAAATCTCACTCCCTTCTAGCACTGATGATGTTACCTAGTTGGGTCATGAAATGTCTGCAAGAAAATAACCAAGCTCAGAGAACACCAAGGACCCCGCACTCCTCCTCCTCCTCCTCCTCCTCTCAAAACTCACTCACTTCTCAACACTGATGATGTTACCTAGTTGGGTAATGAAACATCTGCAAGAAAACAACCAAGCTCAGAGAACACCAAGGATTCCACACTCATCTCCTCCTCCTCCTCCTCTTCCTCCTCCTCCTCCTCTTCCTCCTCCTCCTCCTCTTCCTTCTCCTCCTCCTCCTCCTCCTCCTCCATCATTCCACAAACCCCACTCCCTTCTAGCACTGATGATACCTTGTTTGGTTAATGAAACATCTGCAAGAAAACCACCAAGCTCAGAGAGCACCAAGGACCCCTCACATCAACTCTGAGCTACAAATATTCTCTTTAATGGGGTGAATTCCCCCCCCCTCCAGAACAATGGGGCCAGAGCCCAGTTTGCATGTAAACTCTTGAAGGCATTTTGACCAAGTTCACCTCTACTGCTAAAGTGGCTGCTCTGTTTGTGGCATACGTTTATAATATTTTAGACTTTATATTTCATGTTTTGTCTTTTTATCTCTTGTGGTTTTTTTATTGAAATGTGATGTGAATGCGCCTTACGATAAATAATAATAATGTAGCATGCTGTATCGTATGAATCCAGCTCTTTATAACATATCCAACAAATTAAAGCAAAGCAAGCCATTTTGCTTTAATCAATCAATCAATCAATCAATCATTTAAAACAACCTGGTCATGTCCAGAAGCCACAAATTTAGTCTATATTCAAACTAATTTTAAAAGCTATAAATCCAGTGGTGGAATTCAGCCGGTTCACACCACTTTGGCAGAACCGGTAGCTAATTTTTTGTTGCCCAGGACCAGAACGGACTTCCGGAAGTGGCATCCATGCAGAGAACCGATTGTTCACACATTTGAATCCCACTACTGAACAGATAGGTAGATAGATAGATAGATAGATAGATAGATAGATAGATAGATAGATAGATAGATGGATGGATGGATGGATGGATGGATGGATGGATGGATGGATGGATGGATGGATGGATGGATGGACAGATACAGTGGTGGGATTCAGCCAGTTCGCACCACTTCGGCAGAACCAGTAGCTAATTTTTTGTTGCCCAGGCCCAGAATGGATTTCCAGAAGCAGCATCCATGCAGAGAACCGGTTGTTCACCTATTTGAATCCCACCACTGTATAGTTTGTAGTAGGTTCCCCCAGGCTGGCTGGGGAATTCTGGGAGTTGAAGTCCACATATCTTAAAGTTGCCAAGGTTGAAAAACACCAAAAGAAGGGAGGGACTATGTTACAAATGAGAACATCCTGAGTAATAACTTATGGTTCCTATTTTTGATACGTTCTGCAGCTGCCCCCAGGATTATAAATATCTCTGTCCAGGCTGGGAAGGATCGTGACTTCCATGCCATGTGCACGGCTGAAGGTGAACCTCTGCCCACCCTGATGTGGGCTGGTCCCCTGTCTGGAAATGCCACCTCCGTGTCCAGCACAGGTCACCAGATCACCAAGGAGCTTCAGCGCCTGTCTCACGATGGGAAGTACACCTGTGTGGCCACCAACAGCCACGGCAGAGCAGAAGCGAGCGTCTACGTCTACAGGTTCAAAGCTGGAAGTGCTTCCTGGATCATGATTCTCTTGTTCGTAGCTTTGGGGATCAAGCTGGTGGCCCTGCTGGTGATCTTAGGGATCGGGGCCTATTGCAAGGGAGGTACGTATCCCTCTTTTAAATGCCAGTGACCTCTGTGGGGATCAAGAGAGGACAGGCTTGGCTTGAAGCTCAGGCCATCAGTAAATCCCAATGTGGACTGCTGGGTTCCTGACTTAGTTGGGATCGACTCAATAAACTGTGGCCCAGTGGCTCCTTGTTTAGCGACCACTTCATTTTGCGACCATTCACAAAGACGATGGTAATTTTTTAAAAAAATATTTTCCAACCAACGCACCGAATTCAGTGGTGGGATTCAGCCGGTTCACACCACTTCGACAGAACCGGTAGCTATTTTTTTGTGGCCCAGGCCCAGAACGGACTTCCAGAAGTGGCATCAAACACAGAGAACCGGTTGTTCACCTATTTGAATCCCACCACTGACCAAATTTCACGCGCCTGGTAGCTAACACCATCAGAGTGAAAAGATTAAAGTCTTGTTAGTTTTAGGCAGCAGCCAGGTTGGAGCTGAGCTTATTAATTAGCAATGAGAAGCCGTGTGCTGTGAAGAGGAGCAGATCAGGGATTGCTAGTTTAAGCAATCTCTCCAGCTTGTGAGTGGGGAAGAGGGAGAAAAAAAAAACAGGTCAGGCACAGGATGCTGTAACAGAGAATTTTTTCCGAATCCGAAGGCAACAACCAGTGATCTTTGCAGCATATCTCTCTCTCTCTCTCTCTCTCTCTCTCTCTCTCTCTCTGTCTCTCTCGCTCCCCCCTCCATCTCTCTCTCTCTGTCTCTCTCTGTCTCTCTGTCTCTCTCGCTCCCTCCCTCCTCCCTGTCTTCTCTCTGTCTCTCTCTCTGTCTCTCTTTCTCTCTGTGTGTGTGTCTTTCTCTCTCTCTCTCTGTATCTCTCTGTCTCGCTCCCTCCCTCCCTCCATCTCTGTGTCTGTCTCTGTGTGTGTGTGTGTCTGTCTCTCTCTGTGTCTCTCTCTCTTCTTTCTCTGTCACTCTGTCTCTGTCTCTCTCTGTGTATCTCTCTCTGTCTCTCTGTGTGTCTCTATGTCTCTCTCTCTCGCTCCCTCCTTCCATCTCTCTCTCTCTCTCTCTCTCTGTCTCTCTGGGTCTCTCTTGCTCCCTCCCTCCCTCCCTCCCTCCCTCCCTCCCTGTCTTTCTGTCTCTCTCTCTCTCTCTGTGTCTCTGTCTCTCTCTGTGTGTCTCTGCATCTCTCTCGCTCCCTCCCTCCATCTCTGTCTCTGTCTCTCTCGCTGTCTCTCTGTCTCTCTCTCTCTCTCTCTCTCTCTCATCTAGTCCAACTCCCAAGCAGGAGACCCTAAGCCACAATCTAGGTTTCTTTGGCTTAGTGCAGGGGTCCCCAACCTGTGGGCCGTGGCCCACTACTGGACCTTGACCTATTTGCAACTGGGCCGGCGCACATATGCACACACAGCCCGACTCACATAAATGGTGGGTGCCAGCACTCACAGCCCCACTCACATGAGCGGTGGGTACGCACGTGGCCGTGCCTGCCCCCCGCACAAAACCATTCTCTCTTCCCCCTCCCCCCCGTGCCGGGCCACCAACCCAGAAAGATTGGGGAATGCTGGCTTAGTGCATTGTGTAAACACCCTTGTGTTTGTGTGGGTTTGTTCTCACTGTGAGTTGTGTTTGGGGGGTGCATGAAGGGAGTCTCAGCCAATCTCATTGTACACATGTTGCACTTTGAACTGTGGTTAAGGTACATGACCCAAGATTTCTGCAGTCAGTTCTCACAGGCAGTTGCAATTTACCAACATGTTAAGCTGGGCCAATTTTAACCTTTTCTTTTCTAGCATGGTGTTTTGTGTGAACGCAACCTACAGTATTTGGTTGGTTGGGAGTTCAGTGCCTTTTGCAAAGATGGCTTAAGTGTGTTGGGTGAAGACAATCAATAGATGGTTATTTCCATGATTTGATGCAGATGTTGAGATGGTAAATGCGGAGATTCATCAACAATGGCAAATTATCATAGCATAGCTGTGCACCTTCTAACCCAGGGGTCTTCAAACGTGGCCCTTTTATGACTTGTGGACTTCAACTCCCAGAATTCCTCAGTCAGCCATTTTGAGGAAACTGAGGGCTTGGATCTAGTCCAGGGGTCTTCAAAGTTGGCCCTTTGATGACTGGTGGACTTCAACTCCCAAAATTCCTCAGCCAGCGTGCCTGGCTGAGGAATTCTGGGAGTTGAAGTACGCCAGTCATCAAAGGGCCAAGTTGGAAGACCTCTGCTCTAACCAAGAATGTCCTAGCACCTGGATTGAAGAAAGATTGTCCATGCTCAAGTAGAGGCATCCTGTTTTCAGCTTCAAAATATCTCAAGCAAGCCCAGGTGTTTCAACCTTACTTCAAAACTGAAATCAACAAGATCTTTCAAGGAAGAAAACCAGCATATTGCAAAGGAGCTATGGCCCTTGTCCAATACCTCGTTTTTTAAGTGAGAAGAACTTTTAAATGAGGTTGTCCTGAAGCCTACGAACTTTCAGAGGCAACTAGAAGTAGATGCATAAGTCAAAGGTTTTCTATCTAACTCAAGAGCGTCCAACCATGGCAACTTTAAGTCTTGTGGACTTCCACTGCCAGAATTCCCCAGCTATAATAATAATAATAGTAAAGTTGGAAGGGACCTTGAAGGTCATCTAGTCCAACCCCCTGCTGAGGCAGGAAACCCTACACCATTTCGGATAAATGGCTGTCCAGTCTCTTCTTAAAAACTTCCAGTGTTGGAGCATATCATTTGCCTGTAAGCAAAAACTGGTGGGATCATAAAATAGAGAAAGTCATAGAAAATGATAAAATTAAACTGCTCTGGGACTTCAGAATTCAAACAGACAAGCACCTGCAACATAACACCCCAGACTTAACAATTGTCGATAAGAAAGACAAAAAAGTCTGGATAGTGGACGTGGCAGTGCCTGGAGAAGCAGAATAGAAGAGAAAGAACTGGAGAAGATAACAAAATACAAAGACCTACAAATAGAAATAGAAAGACTGTGGCAAAAGCAAGCAAGGGTAGTACCAATAGTCATAGGCTCCTTGGGTGCAATCCCAAAACAACTGGAGCACCACTTGAACACCATTGGCATTGACAAATTCGCTATTAGTCAATTGCAACAGGCGGCCTTACTAGGAACTGCTTCCATCCTGCGACGATACCTGTAATACCATCAAACATCCACATCTGCCTATCCCAGGTCCTGGGTAAGGACTCGATAGGTAGACAAAATGCCAAATCCAGTCTGAACATCTGGCTGACTGTGCGATGATCCATAATAATAATAATAATAATAATAATAATAATAATAATAATAATAGTTGGAAGGGACCTTGGAGGTCATCTAGTCCAACCCCCTGCTCAGGCAGGAAACCCTATACCATTTCAGACAAATGGCTGTCCAGTCTCTTCTTAAAAACTTCCAGTGTTGGAGCATTCACCGCTTCTGGAGGCAGGTTGTTCCACTGGTTAATTGTTCTAACTGTCAGGAAGTTTCTCCTTAGTTCTAGGTTGCTTCTCTCCTTGATTAGTTTCCACCCATTGCTTCTTGTCCTGCCTTCAGGTGCTTTGGAAAATAGCTTGATTCCCTCTTCTTTATGGCAGCCCCTGAGATATTGGAATACTGCTATCATGTCCCCCCTTGTCCTTCTCTTCGTTAAACTAGACATACCGAATTCTAGCAACCGTTCCTTATATGTTTTAGCCTCCAGTCCCCTAATCATCTTTGTTGCTCTTCTCTGTACTCTTTCTAGAGTCTCAACATCTTTTTTACATCGTGGTGACCAAAACTGGATGCAGTATTCCAAGTGTGGCCTTACCAAGGCATTGAAGAGTGGTATTAATACTTCACGTGATCTTGATTCTATCCCTCTGTTAATGCAGCCCAGCACTGTGCTGGCCTTTTTGGCAGCTGCAGCACACGGCTGGCTCATATTTAGGTGATTGTCTACTAGGACTCCGAGGTCCCTCTCACAGTTACTACTATTGAGCATGGTGCCACCTATGCTGTACTTGTGCATTTGGTTTTTCTTGCCTAAATGTAGAACCTTGCTTTTTTCACCACTGAATTTCATTTTGTTAGTTAGTGCCCAGTGTTCATCATGTTAGTGCCCAGCTGACCATCATGGCTGAGGAATTCTGGGAGTTGAAGTCCACGTGTCTTAAAGTTACCAGAGTTACACTCCTGATCTAATTTATCAAGATCCTGGACCATTTCAACCTTTTGTTCTGGAGCACCTAGGGATAATCTAGCAAGAAATATGTGAATATTTTCGATTGGTTTTCTTACCTTTTGCATTACAGATAACTTTATGGTTCCAACCAGCTTTTCACGGTAAGAGTCTCTCGAGTCTTGTTGAATATAAGTGGATTTCTAGAAATTATGTATCTCGTGGTAAGATTCCCAAATCTAGAAGGAAAAAGGAAGGGTTTGCTTTGTAGAATTTAAGTCGGACAGAGCTGATCTTTCAACCACAGCCCACAGCTAGACCTTACAAAATGGTTAGCCAGTTGCTTTGGTCTCCTATCATGTGATCATATAAAATCGGTCTCTCTGATTCTTCAACAGGGGCCAAAGTCTATTTAAAATGTGTAACTGGAACCTCCTAATTCATACTTGGTTCAAAACTAATCCATGAACTCTGTAGGTTAACCAAGTAAAACAATTTATCAGAAGGTCATAGAACAGCCAATTCAAAATTAGGGTCCATCAATTCATGAAAAAGAAGGAATTCTCTTCTAGAACAGGGGTTGTCCAAGCTTGACAACTTTAAAAGCTGTGGACCTCAACTCCCAGAATTCCCCCATCCAGCGTGAATTCTGGGAGGGGAAGTTCACAGGCCAAGGTTGAGCACCCCTGTTCTAGAAAAGTGTTTCTCAACCTTGACAATTTTAAGGCATGTGGACTTCAACTCCCAGAATTCCACAGCCAGCAATGCTGGCTGTGGAATTCTGGGAGTTGAAGTCCACATGCCTTAAAATTGTCAAGGTTGAGAAACACTGCTCTTAGAAGATCAGATCATGGCTGTTCTTGAAAGTTACATACTTCACTGCAAATCTATTACTGTCTGTGAACATCCATGCAGTATCCTGTTAGCACCATCCTACCACTGTGAGTTGTGTTATTTATGGCTTGGGGTTGACAGGTCCTTGATGGAACTCGACAGACCAAAAAACAACAACAATGGAAAATCAGTTCTGGAGTTGTCCCAGGAAAAAAGGGGAGGGAGGGAGGGAGGAGCAAAATATCCCAAAGACAAGATTAATTTCTATTTTCTTCTCAAAAAAAAAAAAAAGCAACTCGTGGTTTTCTGCAGGGTTACTAATGAAATCCATTCCTTCAGGGAGCAGAAAGATCAGCGTAACTGAGGCAGCTGACTTGGGAAAATGTGAATCACGGTTCCTTTTTAGAAGAGCACAAAAACGGAGAGCAGAAATTTGATGTGTATCAGATATTCATCTTCGGCCTGGTTCCAGCCTTCCAGAGAGAACGGCCGCTGTGATTTTGTGTTGATAATTGTCTGTGTTAATTTTACAATTTAATAGCCTCACATTGTCTCCCTTAGCAAGCACTAGATAATGGATGATGGATTTATAGCAGGGATCTTCCAACTTGGCCCTTTGATGACTTGTGGACTTCGACTCCCAGAATTCCTCAGCCAGGCACCTGAGGAATTCTGGGAGTTGAAGTCCACCAGCCAGAAAAGAGCCAAGTTTGAAGACCCCTGACAAAATGTGAGGGGGAAATAATGCTAACTCAGAAAGAGCTAAACTGGTGTTTCTCAACCTCGGCCATTTTAAGAGGTGTGGACTTCAATTCCCAGAATTCCCCAGCCAGCTATGCTTTGTCCCCAACCTCTCTTCTACCTTGTGGCATCACGTAATGGAGGGGCCTTCAAACTTGGCCCTTTTATGACTGGCGGACTTCAACTCCCAGAATTCCTCAGTCGGCCATTTTGATGAAACTGCAGGCTTGGATCCAGACCAGGAGTCTTCCAACTTGGCCCTTTTCTGACTGGTGGACTTCATCTCCCAGAATTCCTCAGCCAGGTCCTCAAGTCATCATTTGCTCCTCCCTCCCTCCCCTTTTCTCCTGGGACAACTCAAGAACTGATTTTCCATTGTTGGTTTTTTTTAGTCTGTGGAGATCCATCAAGGACATGTCAACCCCAAGCCATAAAGTCCACAAGTCATGAAGCCATGAATTCCACAAGTCATCAAAGGGCCAAGTTTGAAGACTCCTGATTTGTAGTCTCTCTAGATCAGGGGTGAGGAACCATGGCCCTTTTATGACTTGTGGACTTCAACTCCCAGAATTCCCAGCATGGTTGGCTCAGGAATTCTGGGAGTTGAAGTCCGCAAGTCATAAAAGGGCCAAGGTTCCCCATCCGTGCTCTAGACGTCCGCTGACTACGGTTGCTATTATCCATGGACATGTTGTGAGGGATTCACAATTTAGAGAGCTTCACGCTGGAGCAGTGGTTCTCAACCTGTGGGTCGGGACCCCATTTGGGGTCGAATGACCATTTCACGGGGGTCACCAAACAAGGCTGACCGCCATTTTTCCCCCTTTTCTTTGGCCACGCCCCTGGCACCCGGTGATGTATAAGTGGTTGGGGGTCACCACAACATGGGGAACTGTATTATGGGGTCGTGGCATTAGAAAGGTTGAGAACCACTGCGCTGGAGGTATTTATAAACTCTGCCTAAAGATGTTTGCTGTATCTAGCAAGCATCCCAAAAGCAGCAGCTGTTGTTACGCAAAAGCGACACACCATTTCTGGAAACAAATCGGATCAGGGGATTTGAAAGGCTACCGTGAGAATGACGCCTTGTTGCTATGAAAGAGAACATTGGTAGCTCAGGGTTGAAATGAGAGGTCCCTGGTGCTCTCTGAGTTTGGTTGTTTCCGAGCCTAAGTAAGTAACATCATCAGTGCTAGGAGGGCGTGGTCTTTGCTCTCTCTTCATAATACAAGTGACTTTCCCTGTCGGAGCAAGGAACCACCGAGACCATCCTCCACCAACACTGACAGGGCAAGTCACCAAAATATGAATCAAGAGGAAACCCCGTTCTTTACCAGCCCTGCTGATGTTATCTAGTTGGGTCATGAAACGTCTGCAAGAAGACAACCACATCCAGAGAGCACCAAGGACCCCACGGTGGTCGTCGTCCTCCTCCTTTTCCCTTCTTCCTCCTTCCTCCTCCTCCACACATTCCCCACCCCCTTCTACCACTGATCATGCTACCTAGTTAGGTCATGAAACGTCTGCAAGAAGACAACCACATTCAGAGAGCACCAAGGACCCCACACTCATCTCCTCCTCCTCCTCCTCCTCCTCCTCCCCCCCTCCACTTTTCCCTTCTTCCTCCTTCGTCCTCCTCCTCCTCCACACATACCCCACCCCCTTCTACCACTGATTATACTACCTAGTTAGGTCATGAAACGTCTGCAAGAAGACAACCACATTCAGAGAGCACCAAGGACCCCACACTCATCTCCTCCTCCTCCTCCTCCTCCTCCTCCCCCTCCACTTTTCCCTTCTTCCTCCTTCGTCCTCCTCCTCCTCCACACATACCCCACCCCCTTCTACCACTGATGACAATACCTAGTTAGGTCATGAAATGTCTGCAAGAAAACAACCAAGCTCAGAGAGCACCAAGGACCCCACGATTCCATCTTGAGCTAGATATTCTATTACCCTGGAAATCTATTAAGCTTATCTTACATATATGCAGCTAACCTGGATGCTTTCCTTCACAGACCACCGAGGCAAGAATCTCCATACGAAAACTTCAGTCGGAGAATCAACTCCATAAGTCAAAGTCTGTCTCCAGAACCTAGAGTCACGCACACCTATTAAAGATCCAGTCTTTGGCTCACTCTTTCTCTTTTTCATCCAAAGAAGATCCCATTCCGTCTGTCAATGTCATGTCTGTTTGAGACAAGATCTCTGTGGTTAAAACCCACAGTGGCTGAACGTTGAGTGGAAATAATAGAATTACTGGTAATTTCTATGGTGGAGAACTTACAGGAGAAATAATGATAATAATAATAACAATAACAACAACAACAACAAAGACCTACAAATAGAAATAGAAAGACTGTGGCAAAAGCAAGCAAGGGTAGTACCAATAGTCATAGGCTCCTTGGGTGCAATCCCAAAACAACTGGAGCACCACTTGAACACCATTGGCATTGACAAATTTGCTATTAGTCAATTGCAAAAGGCGGCCTTATTAGGAACTGCTTCCATCCTGCGACGATACCTGTAATGCCATCAAACATCCACATCTGCCTATCCCAGGTCATTGGGAAGGACTCAATAGGTAGACAAAATGCCAAATCCAGTCTGAACATCTGGCTGACTGTGCGATGATCAATAATAATAATAATAACAACAACCTTGGAGGTCATCTAGTCCAACCCCCTGCTCATGCAGGAAACCCTATACCGAGGAGGAGGAGGAGGAGGAGGAGGAGGAGGAGGAGGAGGAGGAGAAGAAGAAGAAGAAGAAGAAGAAGAAGAAGAAGAAGAAGAAGAAGAAGAAGAAGAAGAAGAAGAAGAAGAAGAAGAAGAAGTAGTAGTAGAAGTAGTAGAAGTAGTAGTAGTAGTTGGAAGGGACCTTGGAGGTCTTCCAGTCCAACCCCTTGCCCAGGCAGGAAACCCTATACCATTTCAGACAAATGGCTGCCCAGTCTCTTCTTGAAAACTTCCAGTGTTGGAGCATTCACAACTCCTGGATGTACAGTATCTGGAGATGCTGTACATTCAATTATGGATTTGACATCATTTCTGAATCCGTTCTGGATGGGGATGACAAAACATGCAAGCCAGCATAACCGTAACTCACCAGCCTGACTTTTCCTGGGTTTCTATGCAAGGTATTTGAATGTTGTAAAGTTCCCAGTTACAGGCAGTCCTCAACTTGTAACGGTTCATTTAGTGACCGTTCCAAGTTACCACGGCACTGAAAAAAGTTGACTTATGACCGTTTTTCACATTTACAGCGAGTTGGCTGCGACAAGTTGGCCGTCAGTAAGTTGTCCCATTCCAACACCAAGCAAGTTATCTGCATTTCCTCCACTCGCTCTTGACGGTATTGCAAATTACTCTGGTATCATGGTTAACGAGGTTGACCTTTGGCCAGGGTGAAACTGGGTGACTTTGGGCCTACTCCTTCTCACTCAGTTTGCAGGGTTAGGGGTTGTTATCACAGGGAAAATCACACACTCCCACCTTGCTGTGTACATCACTCTGACCTCTCAGTGGAAAACAGGGAGACCAATGCAGAAAATAGTTAAGTACCTGGGTGTGTGTATATGCAGATAACTGACTTCGTCTCTTCATACATCATCTTTAAGGAAGTGTGCAAACCAGCGTTTGTATTTCTTACGTCGGATGAGAGCACCTTTCTTCTCCTGTCCTGGCCACTTTTTACAGCGTTTTAACAAACTGCATCGCTGTCTGGTTTGGTAGCAGCAGAGCCTCAGATAGAAGGTCCACCCAGAGAGTGGTGAGGACAGCCGGGAAGATCGTAGGAAGCTCGCTTCCCGTGATTCAGGATACTGCTTACAAGCGCTTATATGTGCTTACAGCTCAATGCATTGTTAGAGACCCTGCACACCCATTGCACGATCTGTTCCTGTTGCTCCCCTCTGGGAGGAGGTTTTATTTATAGCAGGACTACCCGATTCTGTAACAGCTTTGTTCCCTTATGCCGTCTGTGTGGAAAATTCGCAGGATTCGTTTTTCTCGCCATGTATATGTATACATCCAAACTAGACTGTGCTGTTTCTCTGGGCCATATATGTGTATGTATGTGGGTATATGCATACTTTTTCTGCAGTTTCCGTAGTGTATATTGGAGGTGGTTACCCTTTGAAAACTAAATGCAATGAAATTTCATTTTAATATATGCTGATGAGCGTACATTTAAAATGACAAGTTATTCCATTCCATATTCTATTCTACCCTATGTTCTACTATTCTATTCTACTCTAGTTTTTACTATTCTATTCTATTCTACTCTATTCTAATGTTCTATTCCTATTCTATTCTGTTCTGCTCTATTCTTCTATTCTATTCAGTTCTGCTCTGCTCTATGTTTTATTCCTATTCTATTCTACTCTGTTCTACTCTATTCTATTCCATTCAATGTTCTATTCCTATTCTATTCTATTCTAGTCTATTCTGTATTCCAGTGACAGCAAACCTTTTAGACACCGAGTGCCCAAACTGCAACCCAAAACCCACTTATGCATCGTCGGGTGCTGGGTGGGTGTGGCCCATTGGATGGGTGTGGCCCATTGGGTGGGCGTGGCTGTGGTGGTAACAGCAGACTGGGTGGGACTAAAAAGTTCAATCAATCAATTCCAACTTTGCAAGATCTTTTTTTTTTCCCGCGAGAAGTTGAAATTGACTGATTGATTGAACCCTTTTTTTTTTGTACACAGCAGCGGAGCCCTAAAGTGAAAAAGTTTTATAAAACCCAGCTGAAGGCCTAGGACTGGGGCAACGGCGCACGTGCCCACAGAGAGGGCTCTGAACGCCGCCTCTAGCATCTGCGCCATAGGTTTGCCACCACTGCTATATTCTGTTCTATCTTATATTCTATTTTATATTCTATTCTAGTCTATATTCTATTCTGTTCTACTTTTTTCTATGTTCTATTCCTATTCTATTCTATTCTATTCTATTCTGTAATTCTATTCTATTCTATATTCTACATTTATTCTATTCTATATTCCATTCTATTCCATTCTATTCTCCATGCCATTCCATATTCTATTCTATTCTATTCTATTCTATTCCATTTCATTCCATTCTACATTCTATTCTAAATTCTACATTCCATTCCATTCTATTCTAATCCATATTTTCTATTCTATTCTCCATGCCATTCTATATTCTATTCTATTCTCCATTCCATTTTTAGTAAGTACACATATGTTTACAAACACTGGTTTGTAAGTCACAAGTGGCAAACCACTGACAAAGCAGTTCAAGTTGGCGTTTCTCTGTTTATTTCACCTGATCCAGACAAGCAGTGGCCATTTTAAAACACGCTCTCTGTACAAACCCCAACCCCCAAATTATCATGCACACAGACACACGCGCAGTCTGGACCCCCACCGATTTGTTCTTTTAAATCATTTGCACCTTGCCAAAATAAAGGAAACATTAGAAAAAGATTGGGATGTGCGTGTGTGTTGTGTTTTGTGCCTCTCAAAAAAGAAAACCAGCAATTTCCACTCAGGCTCGTGAGATCTGTACAAAAGATCCTTTGAAAACATGAAATGTTTTTTTTCCCCTCTATCCGCATTACTGTTTTTTGATCAACGTACCAGAGGGACGGCATAACGTATCCATCTTGAATCGATCTTCTTCTTCTAAAGGTAACTACGGCAAAGAGCCGTTCAGCATAATTTGGCAAGGCAAGGAAGAGAAATGCAACTAATTTTGCAGTAATTAGCTGAAGGCAATCACTAACACCGCCACGTAAGCTGCAGATGAATGCTCCTTTGCGAAGTGGAAACTAAAGGTGCAAAAAAACGCAATTACCTTTTCAAAAGAAACCGTACTCTCCATTTTACTTGATGAGCTCCGACAGAAAAGCGTTTTAAATCAAAAAAGGGGGGGGGAGGCAAAGAGACTCCCTCAGCCAGCAACGTGCACAGCCCTTGACACAAGAGGGACGAAATGTCGGCACGTAACAATCCCCAAGGCGAAGCAAAGCAGCAGTTCACTTTTGATGCTCTCTTAATGGTTGAAGGGCCCAGCGACAAAAGGAGTGCTGTTAAATGGAAAATCACTTGTAAGAGCATGTGGAGGATCACTTCTAAGGGAGTGTGTTAAGTGTGGCTGGTGGTATCAAAATAAACAGGGTGGATGTAGATGTGTGCAGAGAAGAGAAAAATGTATTTGAGTGTTAAGGTTTAAACACGTTCGGGAGCAAAACAAACAAGTGTGTTTTATCCCATGTTGTATCAAAATAAACGGGGGGATCCAGATGTGCGTAGAGAAGAGAAAAATGTATTTGAGTGTTAAGATTTAAACGTGTTCTGGAGCAAAAAAGAAACAAGTGTGTTTTGTCCCATGTGGTATCAAAATAAACAGGGGATCCAGATGTGCACAGAGAAGAGAAAAATGTATTTGAGTGTTAAGATTTAAACGTGTTCTGGAGCAAAACAAACAAGTGTGTTTTGTCCCATGTAGTGTCAAAATAAATGGGGGTATCCAGATGTGCTCAGAGCGGAAAAAATGTATTTGAGTGTTAAGATTTAAACATGTTCTGGAGCAAAACAAACAAGTGTCTTTTGTCCCATGTAGTATCAAAATAAATGGGGGGATCCAGATGTGTGCAGAGAAGAGAAAAATGTATTTGAGTGTTAAGATTTAAACGTGTTCTGGAGCAAAACAGAAACAAATGTGTTTTGTCCCATGTAGTATCAAAATAAACAGGGGATCCAGATGTGCGCAGAGAAGAGAAAAATTGTATTTGAGTGTTAAGGTTTAAACGTGTTCTGGAGCAAAACAAACAAGTGTCTTTTGTCCCATGTAGTATCAAAATAAATGGGGGGATCCAGATGTGTGCAGAGAAGAGAAAAATGTATTTGAGTGTTAAGATTTAAACGTGTTCTGAAGCAAAACAAACAAGTGTGTTTTGTCCCATGTAGTGTCAAAATAAACGGGGATCCAGATGTGTGCAGAGCGGAGAAAAATGTATTTGAATGTTAAGATTTAAATGTGTTCTAGAGCAAAAGAGAAACAAGTGTGTTTTGTCCCATATAGCATCAAAATAAATGGGGGGGGGGTTCCAGATGTGTGCAGAGAAGAGAAAAATGTATTTGAGTGTTAACATTTAAACATGTTCTGGAGCAAAACAAACAAGTGTGTTTTGTCCCATGTAGTATCAAAATAAACAGAGGATCCAGACGTGCGCAGAGAAGAGAACAATGTATTTGAGTGTTAAGGTTTAAACGTGTTCTGGAGCAAAAGAGAAAGAAGTGTGTTTTGTCCCATGTAGTATCAAAATAAACGGGGGGATCCAAATGTGCTCAGAGCGGAGAAAAATGTATTTGAGTGTTAAGGTTTAAACGTGTTCTGGAGCAAAACAAACAAGTGTATTTTGTCCCATAGAACCCCTATTCCCATGACCCACAACAAACACCCAACTGTTTTCTTTTAAGAACCTGCTTACAAAATAGACCAAAAACGGTGTCTTTTAGTCTGTATCTCTAGCTTCAGTCGCCCTAGCTTACTGGAAGTGAGAATAATGATGGGTTTAATGCAAATTAATTTTGTCAGGTTGCTGGAAGAAACAAAAACGATTCAACGTGATGAAATGTTTTCAGAACCCAGCACCGAGAATCCTGTGAAAACTGGTTACTTTTCCCCAAAAGGTATCGTTGCGAGAAATCTATATTGTTCCAAATTAAATTATCTTAAGGGCACTCCCTACAATTAATCCAATTATTACATTCTCCACGCTCTTGCGAGTATTGTGGCTCGCCGTATTTCACGGCGAGCGAGTCGACAGGAAAACGAGCGATTTATTCCAAGCAAGAGGATAACAAAAAAAAAATCAATTGTGCAGAGTGTCTCTCTTCTTAATATCCTTCCACAGAGATAAATCCAGCGTTGTAGACAGGGCAAAAAAACCCAACAATCTCGGATTTCATTCGCAGACGGGATCTATTCTGAACATCCCGAAACGAGGGACGAAGCATTTGCTTCAGGGAGAGAGGTAAAACGAACAAAAGAGAGCAGGAAGTCAAGGATGTGAATTTTGACAGTTTTGAGACGGGAAGAGGTCCGCAAATTCCACATTCGGGGGAAAAACAAAAGATAATGACGAAAAAGGGTGAACAAAAATGCAGTCCAATAAAAAACGGTCAGAAATGGGCACCGCTAAACAGAGCCGATTCCGGACTTTGCCTTGACACCATGCAAGTGACTCTCTCCACCAAACCCAGATGAATCGATCTGGGTTTGGCCTCTTGGCAGGAAGCCAAATGCTTCCCCACCGCTTTCCGAGTACGGCAACAGAAACTCAAAACTTTCCCTTCCATCCTTCCTTTCTCCACCCTTCCGTTCGCCTCGGAGGAGCAGCAAAAACCCCGAGAATCACTTATGCAACATTATCGCCGACTGTAAACTGAACATGATCCATGATTAGTGCAAGAGGCAGAGGGGACACCACCACCGCTCCCCCGGCGCGCTTCTCCTGTTATCGTATCGCGTCCAGGTAACGCACTTCCGCGTACAAAGTGTTGAGGAGGATAGCCAGCAGGTGAGTCCCGTCGTGAAGGCAATGTTGAGAGTCCTTGATGAACTGGGAGGCCTGGAGGATCTGACCTTGGTATTCCGCGTATGGCTTGTTGGACGCCAGCGAATCCAAAGCGTTGAGAGCCTACAAGGACCGACGTGAATCATGTCAGGTGGATGGAATAATAATAGTAATAATAACAACAACCACAATTACATAATACATAATAATTACATCCAGAAACTGCAGCTTCCTGCAATGACTCCAGCAATGCTGCAAAAAACTGCGCTACTCAGAACATCTTATATTTTAAGGAGGTGCCTGGTTGACATCTAGGATGCTGGGAGCAACCCGTGTCAACCATCAGCGCCAGCCGACTTGAATGTTCATGTTTAATGAATAAAAATAATAGTAATAGTAATAGTAGTAATAGTAATAATATCATCATCATCATCATCATTTGCCTGTAAGCAAAAACTGGTGGGATCATAAAATAGAGAAAGTCATAGAAAATGATAAAATTAAACTGCTCTGGGACTTCAGAATTCAGACAGACAAGCACCTGCAACATAACACCCGAGACTTAACAATTGTCGATAAGAAAGACAAAAAAGTCTGGATAGTGGACGTGGCAGTGCCTGGAGACAGCAGAATAGACGAGAAAGAACTGGAGAAGATCACAAAATACAAACACCTACAAATAGAAATAGAAAGACTGTGGCAAAAGCAAGCAAGGGTAGTACCAATAGTCATAGGCTCCTTGGGTGCAATCCCAAAACAACTGGAGCACCACTTGAACACCAATCGGCATTGACAAATTCGCTATTAGTCAATTGCAAAAGGCGGCCTTACTTAGGAACTGCTTCCATCCTGCGACGATATTGTAATACCATCAAACATCCACATCTGCCTATCCCAGGTCCTGGGTAAGGACTCGATAGGTAGACAAAATGCCAAATCCAGTCTGAACATCTGGCTGACTGTGCGATGATCAATAATAATAATAATAATAATAATAATAATAATAATAATAATAATAATAATAATAATAATAATAGACTCAATAGGTAGATAAAAATGCCAAATCCAGTCTGAACATCTGGCTGTGCGATGAGCAATATTAATATTAATGATGATGATATGTTGGAAGGGACCTTGGAGGTCTTCTAGTCCAGCCCCCTGCTCAAGCAGGAAACCCGATACTATTTCAATCAATCAACCAATCACAAGAGAGCTGGAAGGGACCTTGGAGGTCTTCTAGTCCAACCCCACCGCTCATTAAGAACTTCACGAACTTAACATTAAGAACTTAATGAAGCATGTCTTACAGCTATGCGTTCTCTTGCAACCCATCATTTCCAACTGA
This sequence comes from Crotalus tigris, assembly GCF_016545835.1. Lineage (NCBI taxonomy): Eukaryota > Metazoa > Chordata > Lepidosauria > Squamata > Viperidae > Crotalus > Crotalus tigris. The sequence goes on from NW_024096724.1 coordinate 210,260, forward strand.
CAAGCTATTGTTTGCTAACCAGAAAAGCAAAAGGCTGTATCGCAGGCTAACTCAACTGCTTAGGGCCAGGAGTTTGATTCTGACCCGTTTCAAGGTTGACTCGGTCTTCCATCCTTCCGAAGTCAGTAAAATGAGGACCCAGTTTGTTTGTGTGTGTGTGGGGGGGGGGCAATAGAGGTAGTCCTCTACTTCTTGATGATGTCTAGTATCCCCCTCTCTCTGTTGAGAGAGGGACGTTCAACATCATTTATCTCCAGTGTTACAATATCGTCCTTTCAGCAGTCCCAAGAAGGTTCCACATCCATTTGCACCACTTAGCTGACCCTGAGGACACAGATAAACCTCCAAGTGGCCTCAAGGGCTCTCTAAAACAGTGGTTCTCAACCTTTTTAATGCCGCGATCCCCAACCGGTCGTAAGTCGAGGACTACTCAACCGGTCCTAAGTCGAGGATTACTCAACTGGTGCAGCACCGTTTGCAGAATGGGACTTTTGGCGGGCTCAGCAGGGCAGAGACAGCCTGGACAATTCCTATTGGCTTTTGAAAGCCAATAGAATTAGACTCTATTCAAGAGAGTCTATTCTATTGGCTTTCAAAAGCCAATAGAATAAAAGGGAGTAGCACAGCTAAGGAAAAGGGGGAAAAAATGGCGGACTGCGTTGTTTGGCGACCCCTGTGAAATGGTCGTTCGACCCCAAAGGGGATCCCGACCCACAGGTTGAGAACCACTGCTCTAAAAGAAGGCAAATGACCAGCTGTCTGCAAGGAGTGTAAATTCTCCCATTCCCCACCATTCAGTCAGAGCTGAAGAAGCTTCTGGGATGAGAAGCGAAACGTCTTCAAAGAAAAAGTCCAGTTGTCTCCTGAAAAAAGCACTTTTGGGACAACTGAGGACCCAGACAAATCTCCAGATGGCCTCAAGGACTCTCTAAAAGGAGGCAAATGACCAGCTGTCTGCAAGGAGAATAAATCCTTCCGTTCCCCACCGTCCAGTCAGAACTGAAGAAGCCTCTTGGACGAGAGGCGAAAGTCCAGTTGCTTGTTTTGAAAAAGCAACTTTCGTCCACCCATCACCTGGAGAACGGGGAAATCTCCAAATAGACCAGCGGTTCTCAACCTGTGGGTTGGGACCCCATTTGGGGTTGAACGACCATTTCACGGGGGTCGCCAAACAACGCAGTCCGCCATTTTTCCCCCCCTTTTCCTTAGCTGTGCTACTCCCTTTTATTCTGTTGGCTTTTGAAAGCCAATAGAATAGACTCTCTTGAATAGAGTCTAATTCTATTGGCTTTCCAAAGCCAATAGGAATAGTCCAGGCTGTCTCTGCCCTGCTGAGCCCGCCAAAAGCTCCGTTCTGCAAACGGGGCTGCAAGTTGTCTGCAGTGAAGGCGAGCTGTCTGGAAGCTTCCACCCCTCCCTGCTGAGCAACTACTAAAAATGTAAGTAAAAGAGGGCCAGGGGTGGGAGGTGGGAGGCCGGTGGGCACAGGGAAGGTTGCTGGCGCGCGTGGGGCCTGACGGGTGCCTTACGGCCGGCGCAGGGGCAGCACCACGCATGCGTGGCGCTCCCAGGCAGGAAAAGTCCTCAACTTATGACCTGTTGGCTAGTCCTCGACTTACGACCAGTTGGGTGTCGCGGCATTAAAAAGGTTGAGAACCACTGGACTAGACGACCTCCAAGGTCTCTTCCAACTGTAGGGGCCTGGCGGGTGCCTTACCTCCCTTGGGCTGGGCCAGCTGGTGGCCCAGCCGGTGGTCGCCCTGCGCCGTCTCTGCCGCTTGCCAGCTACGCCTCGGCCGGCGCAGGGGGCGGCACCGCGCATGCACGGCGCTCCCGGGCACACCTACGACCGGTTGGGTAGTCCTCGACTTACGACCGGTTGGGGGGTCACGGCATTAAAAAGGTTGAGAACCGCTGCCACAGACACTCAGCCTCACCACTTCCTTACATAGAGTTTGCTACAAGTGTGGAGGCCGCTTGTCAGAGCAATTGCTTAGAAGCCACCAAGACTCCCACGGACCTGTTGAGCTTTGGAAGAGGGTTGCAGTTCCAGCCCCGACCGCAGGCGAATTTGATTCTCCAGAGGAAGCTGCACCAGGAGGAAGGCGGACATGCTCCGGGCGAGGACACGGAATCTGCCAGGAGAGAAAAAAACCAGAGAGGAGAGTTGAGTCAAGTCCCTGGGGGCAGGCCCTACACCTCCTCCGTTCTCACGCCCACGCAAACACCACGTCTTCCTGGCAATGTCCCCCCAAACACCGCTGTGTAATTAAACTCAACTTGGGGGCCGCGTGACGTGACCTCAACAACAATCTGACTCAGCTAGGAAAGCGTTAGTCCCCAACGGTGCCTTTTTTTTCAGGAGGCAACGAGACTTTCTTGTTTTTCTTTGAAGACGTTTCGCTTCTCCTCCAAGTGGCTTCTTCAGCTCTGATTGAATGGTGGGGAGTGGAAGGATTTACACTCCTTGCAGACCGCTGGTCATTTGCCTTCTTTTCGAGCAGTGTTTCTCAACCTTGACCATTTTAAGGCATGTGGACTTCAACTCCCAGAATTCCACAGCCAGCAATGCTGGCTGTGGAATTCTGGGAGCTGAAGTCCACATGCCTTAAAATGGTCAAGGTTGAGAAACACTGTTTTAGAGGGTTGTTGAGGCCACCTGGAGGTTGACCTGTGTCCTGAGGGTCCACATCCATTTACACCGCTAAGGTGACTTTGAGGATACAATTTAAACCTGGATGACTAAGAACCTCCACAGACAAACTGAAGAGCAGGAGTCTTCAAACTTGGTCCTTTGATGACTGGTGGACTTCAACTCCCAGAATTCCTCAGCCACGCAATGCTGGCTGAGGAATTCTGGGAGTTGAAGTCCACCAGTCAGAAAAGGGTCAGGTTTGAAGACCCCTGACATAATCTGAGGGGGAAATAATGCTAACTCAGAAAGAGCTAAAGCGGTGTTTCTCAACCTCAGCCATTTTAAGAGGTGTGGAATTCAACTCCCAGAATTCCCCAGCTAGCTGTGCTTTGTCCCCAACCTGCTCTTCTACCTTGTGGCATCACATAATGGAGGGGTCCTCAAACTTGGCCCTTTTATGACTGGTGGACTTCAACTCCCAGGATTCCTCAGTCGGCTATTTTGATGAAAGTGCGGGATTGGATCCAGACCCGGGGTCTTTCAACTTGGCCCTTTTATGACTGGTGGACTTCAGCTCCCAGAATTCCTCAGCCAGGCACATTTCAAAAGGTTGAAATGATCCAGGTATCTTGATAAATTAGATCAGGAGTGTAACCATGGCAACTTTAAGACATGTAGACTTCAACTCCCAGAATTCCTCAGCCATTATGGTCGGCTGGGGAATTCTGGGAGTTTATTTATTTATTTATTTATTTATGAGACTTATATACCGCTTTAAGTGCAAGCACTCTCTAAGCGGTGTACACCAGTAAGCAATGTATGTATGTGTATATATATATATATATATATATATTTACATTGCCCCCAACAATCTGGGTCCTCATTTTACCTACCCCGGAAGGATGGAAGGCTGAGTCCACCTTGAGCCGTTGGGATTTGAACCGCTGACCTGCTGAACACAGTCAGCTAAAGTGGCCTGCAGTACTGCACTCTAACTTGAGGAATTCTGGGAGTTGAAGTCCACCAGTCATCAAAGGGCCAAGTTTGAAGACCCCTGGTCTGGATCCAAGCCCGCAGTGTCATTAAAATGGCCGACTGAGGAATTCTGGGAGTTGAAGTCCACCAATCATCAAAGGGCCGAGTTTGAAGGCCCCTGAGTTAGACGCTCAGGTGAACAGGAAACCTCAGGCGCACTTTCAACCCCACCCGGGAGGTCCACCTTCCCTCCTTCTCCCATGGCCTCATACCTGTTTGACAAAGGAGATCTCCTGCCCAGCCCAAGAGCACCGAGGAGTCCAGAGGTGAGTCTCTCTTCAGCCAGCAGGCTCTGCCGGCCTTGCAGAGAGGTCAAGACCCGGATGACCGATTCCATCAAGATGGGATCTTCCTGTTCGGCTTGAAGCAGGCAGAGCTGCAGGATTTTGTGCCACCAGAGGAAGAGTTTAGCTTCGTCCTGGGCAGAGCTAGGCAGAGAAGCAACCCAGAAAGACACGGTGGAGTTAGAAAGCCCACCCGTCTAGCCGGTGTCAGCTCTATGGCTGGGAGGACTTGGCTCGCGAGACGCCGAGGGCAAAATCCAGGGAAGGAGTGGGCTAGAAACTTGAATTATTTGGCCCCCTTCCTTTTGGAAGTTGGAAGGGACAGGTCTGGCAGTTAGAAGGCATCGGTCTGTGGACCCGTTGTAGTCCTGCCTTAGGCATGAAAGCCATGACTTTGGGCCAATCACCAGGAGAGGGTGAGTTCTAGTCCCGCCTTAGGCATGAAAGCCATGACTCTGGGCCAATCACAAGGAGAGGATGAGTTCTAGTCCCGCCTTAGGCAGAAAGCCATGACTTTGGGCCAATCACCAGGAGAGGGTGAGTTCTAGTCCCGCGTTAGGCACGAAAGCCGGCTGGGTGACTTTAGGCCAATCACCAGTAAACAGAGAGTTCTAGTCCCGCCTTAGGCATGAAAGCCATGACTTTGGGCCAATCACCAGGAGACCGTAAATTCTAGTCCCGCCTTAGGCATGAAAGCCAGCTGGGTGACTTTGGGCCAATCACCAGGAGACGGAGAGTTCTAGTCCCGCCTTAGGCATGAAAGCCAGCTGGGTGACTTTGGGCCAATCACCAGGAGACGGAGAGTTCTAGTCCCGCCTTAGGCATGAAAGCCATGACTTTGGGCCAATCACCAGGAGACCGTAAATTCTAGTCCCGCCTTAGGCATGAAAGCCAGCTGGGTGACTTTGGGCCAATCACCAGGAGACCGTAAATTCTAGTCCCGCCTTAGGCATGAAAGCCAGCTGGGTGACTTTGGGCCAATCACCAGGAGACAGAGAGTTCTAGTCCCGCCTTAGGCATGAAAGCCATGACTTTGAGCCAATCACCAGGAGACCATGAGTTCTAGTCCCGCCTTACGCACGAAAGCCATGACTTTGGGCCAATCACCAGGAGAGGGTGAGTGCTAGTCCCGCCTTAGGCATGAAAGCCATCCGGGTGAGTTTGGGCCAGTCCCGGTCTCTCAGCCCAACCAGCCTCACAGGGAGGGATGTTGTTATAGGGAAAACAGGAGGAGGAAGGAATATTCAACACAGGTAAGTCCTCGTCTTACGACCACAACTGAGCACAAAATTAATCTTGCCAAGCGAAACATTCGCCAAGTGAATTTTGCCCCATTTTACGACCTTCCCTGCCACAGTTGTTAACTGAATCACTGCGGTTGTGAAGTGACTAACACGGTCATTCAGTGAATCCGGCTTCCCCCATGGACTCTGCTTGTCGGAAGGGGATCCCACGATCCCGGGGACACCGCAAACGTCATGCCGAGTCAAGAGTTCGAATTCCGCCAAGCGTCCGAATTTTTGACCGCCTGACCGTGGGGGAAGCTGCAACCGTTGCAAGTATGGAAAAAAAACCAACGGTCCCTTTGCTCAAGCGCCGTTGCGAACTTTGAACGGTCGCGAAACGAAGGGTTGTAAGACGAGGACTGCCCGCTGGTTTGCCCCCCCTGGGATTTTTTTGGAAAAATAAAAACGATAGCGGCCAGATATTAAATAAACAAATCGTTCCACCTTTGCCTGTAGGTCAGTGGTTCTCAACCTGTTTAATGCCGTGACCCCCAACCGGTCGTAAGTCGAGGACTACTCAACTGGTCGTAAGTCGAGGACTACTCAACTGATGCAGCACCGTTTGCAGACTGGGACTTTTGGCGGGCTCAGCAGGGCAGAGACAGCCTGGACAATTCCTATTGGCTTTTGAAAGCCAATAGAATTAGACTCTATTCAAGAGAGTCTATTCTATTGGCTTTCAAAAGCCAATAGAATAAAAGGGAGTAGCACAGCTAAGAAAAAGGGGGGAAAAATGGCGGACTGCGTTGTTTGGCGACCCCCGTGAAATGGTCGTTCAACCCCAAATGGGGTCCCAACCCACAGGTGGAGAACCACTGCTGTAGGTAAATTCAAAGGGAAGCGACGGAAGGGCAGATGGAAAAAAAAAAAAAGGAAAAAAAAGAGGACATTTTGTCAGCCATTGAGAAGGTCGGCGGACAAGAACCCTGCCGATTCGCGGAGCTGCACGCCCTCCCTGGGCCTACCTGGGAAACACCTGTTCCGACCACTTGCTCAACGTTAAGAGCGCCCTCATCTCGTTGCCCGGCGTCCGCTCGGCCTTCAGCTGCTGCAGTGTGTACACGTAGAGGGTGAGGTAGCCTCCCGACGACAGGGACACTTGCAGGAAGTCTTCGGCTGCCAGTTCTGGAACCTGCAGGGAGGCCACAATGGGCCCCCAGCCCAAGTCTTGGTTGAGAGGAGGGTCTTTGTCCCACAAAAGGGGGGGAGGACGGTGAGGAGGAGGAGAAAAAGAAAAGAGAAGCTGTTAGACTTAACTTCACGCCAGGTTGCCCTGGATGTTTTTAAGGAGAGACGGGACAGACATTTATCTGAAATGGTATAAGTTCTCCTACTTGAACAGGGGGCTGGACTAGAAGATCTCCAAGGCCCCTTCCAGCTTTATTCTATTCTATTCTATTCTATTCTATTCTATTCTATTCTATTCTATTCTATTCTATTCCATTCTATTCCATTCCATTCCATCCCATTCATAGCAGTGTTCCAGTATCTCAGGGGCTGCCCCAAAGAAGAGGGAGTCAAGCTCTTCTCCAAAGCGCCTGAAGGCAGGACAAGAAGCAACGGATGGAAACTCATCAAGGAGAAAAGCAACCTGGAATTAAGGAGAAACTTCCTGACAGTCAGAACAATTAATCAGTGGAACAGCCTGCCACCAGAAGCAGTAAATGCTCCAACACTGGAAGTTTTTAAGAAGAGACTGGGCAGCCATTTGTCCAAAATGGTATAGGGTTTCCTGCCTGAGTAGGGGTTGGACTAGATGACCTCCAAAGTCCCTTCCAGCTCTATTCTGATTGATTGATTGGTTGGTTGATTGAAATAGTATATGATTTTCTGCCTGAGCAGGGGGTTGGACTAGAAGACCTCCAAGGTGCCTTACAGCTCTATTCTGGTTGATTGATTGATTGATTGATTGATTGATTGATTGATTGATTCAAACAGTATAAGGTTTCCTGCCTGAGCAGGGGTTGGACTAGAAGACCACCAAGGTCCCTTCCAACATTATATTATTATTGTTGTTGTTGTTGTTATATCATCTACGCAATGATAAAAATCATAGCAATCAACTGTGCAACAGCATTTAACAACAGCAATGGCATTTAGACTTATATACCCGCCCCATAGAATTTCCCTCCCCCTGGTTACAAAGTTGCAAAAGTTGTGATTCCCACGCCAATCAGATGTCATAGATCACATTCCCCAATTGTTACTAAAGGCAGGCGCTCCTCCTAAGACTCCAGCCGGCCAAAATGTAATCAGTAATGACCTTGGTTCCCATAGCTAAGAATTGTTACGGCTAACTTAAACCTACACTTCCCTCCGCCCCCTCTCCTAAATATGGGGCAATCGAAAACAAAGTCAAAATGGCTTTAGTTCAATTCGTTGCAGCGTTGACACAAAGCCCCAGCGTTGACACAAAGCAGGCAGCAGACAAAATCAAGCACCCTCCAGTCCATGGAAAAAACCTCTCTCCATGGAACTGTTCCCTGGTGCCCAAAAGGTTGGGGACCTCTGGTTTAGGGTCTCCTGCTTGAGCAGGGGGTTGGATTAGAAAAAGGGTCCCCAGTACCGGGCTACGGCATGTCAGCAACCGGTCCGCACAAACAAGCAAGGTCCCATCCACGGGATGCAGGCAGCACACAAAACCACGCATCCTCTGGTCTGCGGAAAAAGCTCTCTCCACGGATCCGGTCCCTGGTCCCCCAAAGGTTAGGGACCTCTGTACTACAGTTTTACTAGCTTCTCAGAACTGATTGCGATCTTAAGGATAATAATACGGGGAAAATAAGACCGGTCCCATAGGGAAAAAAGAAACAACAGAGAACCAGTTCGGAAGTCCTGGCATGCAATCTGCCGGGAATGAAAGAACTTCTCACCTTCGTTAAAGTAGGCGGTGACACAAGCCTCCATCGTCATGGCCATGTGTTGGACAGATGCCAAACTTTGACAAGAGGCTCTTAAGAGCGGCATCACCCCTAAGCCGCGCAGTGTGCTGCCAATCCAGCGGCAGAGACAAGCCAGGAGGGATTCTGCCGAGGCAGCACTGGCATTGTTGATCACCATCAGGGCTTCGGCAAAGAGGCTGGTTAAGGATAGACTGCGAAGCTGGACATCGGCGCCTGCAAAGCAAACATAAAAGTTACTGTGAAACTCTTGAGCCAGGGGTCTTCAGACTTGGCCCTTTGATGACTGGTGGACTTCAACTCTCAGAATTCCTCAGCCAGCATGCCTGGCTGAGGAATTCTGAGAGTTGAACTCCACCAGTCATCAAAGGGCCAAGTTTGAAGACCTCTCGTCTGGATCCAAGCCTGCAGTTTCATCAAAATGGCCGACTGAGGAATTCTGGGAGTTGAAGTCCACGAGTTATAAAAGAGCCAAGGTTGCCTACCCCTGGTCTGGATCCAAGCCCGCAGTTTCACCAAAATGGCCGACTGAGGAATTCTGGGAGTTGAAGTCCACCAGTCATAAAAGGGCCAAGTTTGAAGACCCCTGGTCTGGATCCAAGCCCGCAGTTTCATCAAAATGGCCGACTGAGGAATTCTGGGAGTTGAAGTCCACCAGTCATAAAAGGGCCAAGTTTGAAGACCCCTGGTCTGGATCCAAGCCCGCAGTTTCATCAAAATGGCCGACTGAGGAATTCTGGGAGTTGAAGTCCACCAGTCATAAAAGGGCCAAGTTTGAAGACCCCTGGTCTGCATCCAAGCCCGCAGTTTCATCAAAATGGCCGACTGAGGAATTCTGGGAGTTGAAGTCCACCAGTCATAAAAGGGCCAAGTTTGAAGACCCCTGGTCTGGATCCAAGCCCGCAGTTTCCTCAAAATGGCCGACTGAGGAATTCTGGAAGTTGAAGTCCACCAGTCATAAAAGGGCCAAGTTTGAAGACCCCTGGTTTGGAGTCACAGGCTAAAGACCTGCATGAAGCAGAGGCTGTCTTTTGAATGGTTGGGAGATAAAGCTTCACTGCTCCGCAGGTGTTGGGCATGAAAAACAGGTGAACTGTGGAAGAAACTACTCAACTAGTGGTTAGCGCTATCTTGGTATGAGATGAGGGTCAACGGAATTCAACAGGGGTTGGACGTATGACCATTGGTGGCTACGCAGAGATTCTAGGCCTATTCCTCTTTTGACTCCACCCCCAGGTTCTGCCACTGCTTCCCCTATACGAAGGCCACAAGGTAGCCTTGGTGGACTTCCAAATTATGTCAAAAGTTGTCAAGTTGTTGGTCTTCCAAATTACGTCGAAAGTTGTTGTAATAATTTAACAGCTATCCAGGTAATGTAATGTAAGATGTATGGTGTAATGATGGGAACGACTCAGCAGGGTCTGTGTCCCTTTAAGAGCCTGAGTATAAAAGGGAAGGCTCCCCTGATGTGCGCTCTCTCTCTCTTTCGTTTCCTGCTGCAACTGTGATGTGTTGAACCTTGCTGTATTAGCACATGTAGGTATATTGTTCCTGGTGTATGATATTGTAGATAGTGTAAGATAAACCACCTGTCAAGGTTCTGACTAACTGAAACACTTCAAAAAACTTTCAGGCATTGTTTATCCTAAAAAAATCTTTAACCCTGAAACAAAGTGTCGGCACAGCATGGTGGATGCCAAGTTCTGAATTCCCCTCCCCTGAGCACATAATATTCAAGCATAATTCCCTCCTCTAATTAGCAGTCATAAATCACGTTCTCCAATCAGTTTGAAGGGCAAAGTTTCCCTTCTGTAGCCCAGCTGTTTCTTAACTAATCCCCCCACACACATTCTTTCTCCTCCCCTCCCAGCATCATCTAATTCAGTGGTTCTCAACCTTTTTAATGCCGCGACCCCCAACCGGTCGTAAGTCGAGGACTACTCAACTGGTGCAGCACCGTTTGCAGAATGGGACTTTTGGCGGGCTCAGTAGGGCAGAGACAGCCTGGACAATTCCTATTGGCTTTTGAAAGCCAATAGAATTAGACTCTATTCAAGAGAGTCTAGTCTGTTGGCTTTCAAAAGCCAATAGAATAAAAGGGAGTAGCACAGCTAAGGAAAAGGGGGGAAAATGGCGGACTGCGTTGTTTGGCGACCCCCGTGAAATGGTCGTTCGACCCCAAATGGGATCCCGACCCACAGGTTGAGAATTAAACTCTAAAAGTACCACACAGATTATACAGAGAGTGGCTGCCTCTTCATATTTTGTCAAAGCAAGAACATCCAATGTTAGCAGCGTTGACGCCACCATTTAATATAGACCACTGTTAACTGTGTTTTGTCCTGGGTTATCTCGTGCAATAAGACTGTGCGCGCTCTGACAAAAGTTGATCCACGTGACTACTGCCTTCCAGATGTTAACTACAAGAGGAGAAGCAGAGAGCCCACCAGGGATGGGGCAACTCAGCTGGTGCTCCACCACTTGATACAAGACCAGTGGTCCATTCCTGGGCTTTCTAAGCGACAAGGAGAACCCTGGTCAAGCAACAGATCGGAATTTCCAGACAGGAAGATCAAACCACGGACTCGGTGCCGTCCCTCTGCCCAACTCTCACCCCCACTCAAGCGGAGTTTTCTTGGCGCTCACCTGGGGGACTAAAGAGGGCGATATCCTCCAGCAGTTTTGAGAACTCCTGCTCCAGGACTGCTGGAGCAATTGTCCCATTTTGTTCCAGAAGACCAAGGAAGCGGACAATCTGGCGGATGAAGGCTTGGCACTTCAGGCTGGCATCCTAGAGAGAGAAGACAGGCAAGGAATGGCACTCCCTCCCTCCAACAGAATCGGTGGGTGGAGGAAAGAAGGGAGGGAGGGAGAGAGGGAGGAAGGAAGGGAGAGATAAGGCATGAAAGAATGAAGGAGGGAGGAAGGAAGGGAGGGAGGGAAAGAAGGAAGGAAGGGAGGGAAAGAAGGAAGGAAGGAAGGAAGGAAGGAAGGGAGAGGTAAGAATGAAGGAGGGAGGAAAGGAGATGGTAGAAGAGAGAAGGAAGGGAGGGAGGGAGGGAAGGAAGGAAGGAAGGAAGGGAGAGGTAAGAATGAAGGAGGGAGGAAAGAAGGAGATGGTAGGAGAGGAAGGGAGGGAGGGAGGGAAGGAAGGAAGGGAGAGGTAAGAATGAAGGAGGGAGGAAAGAAGGAGATGGTAGAAGAGACAAGAAGGAAGGAAGGAAGGAAGGAAGGAAGGAAGGAAGGAAGGAAGGAAGGAAGGAAGGAAGGGAGGGAGGGAGGGAGGGAGGGAGGGAGGGAGGGAGGGAAGGAAGGAGAGGTAAGAATGAAGCAGGGAGGAAAGAAGGAGATGGTAGAAGACAGGAAGGGAAGAGAGGGAGGAAGGAAAGAAGGAAGGAAAGGAGGAAGGAAGGAAGGAAAGAAGGGAGGGAGGAAGGAAGGAAGGAAGGGGTAAGGCATGAAAGAATGAAGGAAGGAAGGAAGGAAGGAAGGAAGGAAAGAAAGGAGGGAGGGAGGGAGGGAGGGAGGGAGGAAGGAAGGAAGAAGAGGTAAAGCATGAAAGAAGGAAGGAGGGAGAAAGGAGGCAGTGGAAGAGGAAGGAAGGGAGGGAGGGAGGGCTTACAGGGTGCCGGCTGCTGTCGAAAGAGGGGCTGAGGCCGGCCGACACTTTCAAGAGCTTCACCACCAGTTCAGCCGCCGGTTCCGTGGCCAGAAGGATGGAGGGGGAATAGTGGCTGTTGAAGTAACTGAGGATGCTCTGATAGGAGGCCATGTTGACATGCTGCCAGGGAAGGGAGCTGGCCTGGCCCAGGAGGTTGAGCAGCGGAGATTGCTGGAGAAGAGAGAAGACAAAGGGGCACTTCACCCACGGCCCTTTCGGCCGTCCATTTGCAACCGCAACCGTCCCCAGAAGTTCAGTCAGAAGTTTCAGCCAGAGCCCTGGTGGCGCAGGGGTTAGAAGGCAGCACTGCAGACAAACTCTGCCCACAATCTGGAGTTCGATCCTGACAGGGCTCAAGGCTGACTCAACCTTCCGTCCTTCCGAGGTCGGTAAAATGAGGACCCAGATTGTTGGGGGGGGGGCAAGATGCTGAGTTTCTAAACCACTTAAGAGAGGGCTGTAAAGCACTACGAAGCGGTGATCACTTTTTCAGCTCACGACGTCTTCACACCAGCGGTGGACTGGGGGGGGCATTGGGGTGGAGCCAAAGAGATCAAGAACTAGAATAGAATAGAGCTGGTCTAGAAGACCTCCAAGGTCCATTCCAGCTCTATTCTGTTCTGTTCCATCCCATAATTCTATTCTATTCTATTCTATTCTATTCTATTCTACTCTATTCTATTCTATTCAATTCTACTATTATATATTCTATTCTATTCTATTCTATTCTATTCTATTCTATTCTATTCTATTCTATTCTATTCTATTCTATTCTATTCTATTCTATTTCTATTTCTATTTCTATTTCTATTTCTATTCTACTATTATATATTCTATTCCAGTGATGGCAAACCTTTTAGAGACCGAGTGCCCAAACTGCAACCCAAAACCCACTTATGCATCGTCGGGTGCCGGGTGGGTGTGGCCCATTGGCTGGGTGTGGCCAAATGGGGTGGGTGTGGCCTATTGGGTGGGACTAAAAAGTTCAATCAATCAATTCCAACTTTGCAAGATCTTTTTTTTCCCTGCGAGAAGTTGAAATTGACTGATTGATTGAACTTTTTTTTTTTTTTTTGTACATGGCGGCGGAGGCCTAAAGCAAAAAGGTTTTATAAAACCCAGCTGAAGGCCGTGGACTGGGGCGACGGCGCACGTGCCCACAGAGAGGGTTCTGAGTGCTACCTCTGTCAACCGTGCCATAGGTTCTCCACCACTGGTATATTCTATCCTATCCTATCCTATATTCCATTCCATATTTTCTATTCTATTCTATTCTATTCTATTCTATTCCATTCCATTCCATTCCATTCCATTTTATTCTATATTCTATTCTATTCTATTCTATTCTATTATTCTATTCCTATTCTATTCTATTCTATTCTATTCTATTCTATTCCATTCCATTCCATTCCATTTTATTCTATATTCTATTCTATTCTATTCTATTCTATTCTATTCTATTCTATTCTATTCTATTCTATTCTATTCTATTCTAGTCTAGTCTAGTCTATTCTATTCTACTCTACTTTATTCTATTCTATTCCATTCCATTTTATTCTATATTCTATTCTATTCTATTCTATTCTATTCTATTCTATTCTATTCTATTCTACTCTACTCTACTCTATTCTATTCTATTCTATTCCATTCCATTTTAATCTATATTCTATTCTATTCTATTCTATTCTATTCTACTCTACTCTACTCTATTCCATTCCATTCCATTTTATTCTATATTCTATTCTATTCTATTCTACTCTACTCTACTCTACTCTACTCTACTCTACTCTACTCCTATTCTATTCTATTCTATTCTATTCTATTCTATTCTATTCTATTCTATTCTACTCTATTCTATTCTATTCCCATTCCATCCTATCCTAATTAACTGAAAGATACACACAACCAGGCATCCTATAAATACAATAGGTCAAACAGCCCAGCGCACACACGCTGGAGAGAGAGAATATCCCTGCAGGACGAGCCCAAAAGCTCAGAAGAATACACTTTTGGTCCTGCTAACCGACTCAGATTGGATCCTGCAACCTCATCCTGGGACAGGTGTTATTTCACCTCGTTCGAGAAGAAGATCTTTGCCCCCATGGAGACTCCATCGATTGCGTCTCGGAAGCCAGCAGGAGTCAAGCCTTCCCCTCACCTCTTTGGTGACAAGCTCTTCCTCTTTGGCCAGCAGGACCACCATGTAGAGCAGGCAGACGATCAGGCTGTGGGTGTCCGGGGGCGGGGTGGGATCCCAGGCGTCAGCGAGGGCACTGACCCAGTTGACCTCACACAGCACCGAGCCCAAGAAGAGGAAGCAACTCTTGGGGCTGCCTCTTTCTACCTGGGACAACAAAACAGGAAAAAGGGAAGGAGGGAGGGAGGACGGACGGACGAAAAGGGGAAGGAAGGAAGGAAGGAAGGAAGGGAGGGAGGGAGGAAGGAAAGAAGGAAGGAAGGAAGGAAGGACAGGAGGGAGGAAAGGAAGGAAAAGAGGGAGGGAATGGAAGAAGGAAGGAAGGAAGGAGTGAAAGAAGGGGAAGGGGTGAAAGGAGGAAGGAAGGAAGGAGAGAAAGACAAAGGGAGGGAGGGAGGAAAGACAAGAGAGAGGGAGGGAGGAACAGAAGAAGAAAGGAGTGAAAGGGGAATGAAGTGGTGAAAGGGGAAGGAAAGAAGAAAGGGAGGGAGGAATGAAAGAGAGACAAGAGGGAGGGAGGGATGGGAGAGGGATGGAAGGAGTGAAAGAAGGGGAAGGAGGGAAGGACAGGAGGGAGGGAAGGAGGCAGGAAAGAAGGAAGGAAGGAAGGAAAGAATGAATGAAAGAGGGACAAGAGGGAGGGAGAGAAGGAAGAACGGAAGAAGGAAAGAAGGAGTGAAAGAAGGGGAAAGAGGGGTGAAAGGGGTAAGGAAGGAAGGAAGGAAGGAAGGAAGGACGGACGGAAGGAAGGACGGAAGGAAGGAAGGAAGGAAGGAAGGAAGGAAGGAAGGAAGGAAGGACGGAAGGAAGGAAGGAAGGAAGGAAGGAAGGAAGGAAGGAAGGAAGGAAGGACGGAAGGAAGGAAGGAAGGAAGGAGGGACGGAAGGAAGGAAAGGACGGAAGGAAGGAAGGAAGGAAGGAAGGAAGGACGGAAGGAGGAAGGAAGGAAGGAAGGACGGAAGGAAGGAAGGGAAGGAAGGAAGGACGGAAGGAAGGAAGAAGGACGGAAGGAAGGAAGGAAGGAAGGAAGGAGGACGGACGGAAGGAAGGAAGGACGGAAGGAAGGAAGGAAGGAAGGAAGGAAGGAAGGAAGGACGGAAGGAAGGAAGGAAGGAAGGAAGGACGGAAGGAAGGAAGGAAGGAAGGACGGAAGGACGGAAGGAAGGAAGGAAGGACGGAAGGAAGGAAGGAAGGAAGGACGGAAGGAAGGAAGGAAGGAAGGAAGGAAGGAAGGAAGGAAGGAATGAATGAATGAAAGAAGGACAAGAGCGAGGGAGGGGTGAGAGAAGGAGGAAGGAGGGAGGAAGACCTTCAGAGTAAAATCATGCATCCTCCCATCCCTCCGATTTTCTACTCAGCTCTTCTTTCCAAGCACCCTTTTCCACCCCCCGCAAGCCTTGCTGGACTGGTTTTTCCCCCCTATATTCCACGCACCCCTTCCCTCCGCCTTCTGCCAGGGACGGGTCCCCAAACAAAAGAGATTTCAAAAGGGCCTGGGAGGATGGGCCGAAGCGAGAACGAAGAAGCCGGGATCTTAAGAGAACCCCCCCCCTTTCCTTCCTCCCCACCTCCCCCCCCCTCTCCTGGCCAGCCGGGAGGAGCAGCTACCTTAAAGAACTTCTCCATCAGGTGCTGATCCGGGTGAACCTCCTTCCAAGGCAGGCGGCCCAACTCCGTGTGGAAGAGGTGCAGGATGTGCTCCGGCATTTTGGGCGCCGTGTACGACTCGCTGTAGTGCATGACGAGGAGCCAGAGCACTCCCGGGTCACTGGGAAGCACCTTGTCTAATAAAAAGAGACATTTTGTTTAAAAAAGAGAGAGAGAGAATGAACAGGAAGAAGCCAAACCAGCCTTGGAGGAATCTAAAGGCACACAGGAAAAAAAGAAAAAAATCACAAGGAGGGCCCTCCAAATACAAGGAAAGGAGACTTAAGAGATGATGGGGATGGTGGGACCTTAATGATAATAATAATAATAATAATAATAATAATAATAATAATAATAATAATAACAACAACAACGACGACGACGACGACGACGATGATGATAATGATAATAAAAAATAAATAAATAAAAGTTGGAAAGGACCTTGGAGGTCATCTAGTCCAACCCCCTGCTCAGGCAAGAGACCTTATACCATTTCGGACAAATGGCTGTCCAGTCTCTTTTTAAAAACTTCCAGTGTTGGAGAAGGGAGGGAGGGAGGGAGGGAGGGAGGGAGGGAGGG
Source organism: Crotalus tigris (assembly GCF_016545835.1). Taxonomy (NCBI): domain Eukaryota; kingdom Metazoa; phylum Chordata; class Lepidosauria; order Squamata; family Viperidae; genus Crotalus; species Crotalus tigris. The sequence continues at coordinate 226,485 of NW_024096724.1, forward strand.
AGGGAGGAAGGAAGGAAGGAAGGAAGGAAGGAAGGAAGGAAGGAAGGAAGGAAGGAAGGAAGGGAAGGGAAAAAAAGAATAACAGAATAACAGACATGGAAGGGAATTTGGAGGTCATCTAGTCCAACCCCCTGCTCAGGGAAGAAACCCTATACAACTTAAGACCAATGGCTGTCCAGTCTCTTCTTAAAACTCTCCAGTGTTGGAGCATTCACCGCTTCTGGAGGCAGGTTGTTCCACAGGTTAATTTGTTCTCACTGTCAGGAAGTTTCTCCTTAGTTTTAGGTTGCTTCTCTCCTTGGTTAGTTTCCATCCGTTGCTTCTTGTCCTGCCTTCAGGCGCTTTGGAGAATAGCTTGACTCCCTCTTCTTTGGGGCAGCCCACTGAGATACTGGAAGGCTGCTATCATGTCCCGCCTGGTCCTTCTCTTCATTAAACTGGACATACCCAATTCCAGCAACCGTTCCTTGTATGCTTTAACCTCCAGTCCCCTAATCATCTTTGTTGCTCTTCTCTGGACTCTTTCTAGAGTCTCAACATCTTGTTTACATCGTGGTGACCAAAACTGGGTACAGTATTCCAAGTGTGGCCTTACCAAGGCCTTGTAAAGTGATATTAACCCTTCATGTGATCTTGATTCTATCCCTCTGTTAATGCAGCCTAGCACTGTGTTGGCCTTTTTGGCAGCTGCAGCACACGGCTGGCTCCTATTTAAGGGATCGTCCACTAGGACTCCGAGATCCCTCCCACAGTTACTACTATTGAGCCACCTACACTATACTTCACCCAGAACCTCCCTGAAAGACCTCAGCAACTAGGAATTTGGGGAGGTGTCGTCCTGCTACTTCCAGGTTGGGAAGGCTAAATTAGAGGGGATAATCCATAAGAGGAGAATATTTCTGGTTTAGGTTCGAACCGTGGGGGTCCTTGATGCCCTCTGAGTTCAGTGGGCTTTTTTTTTTTGCAGACGTTTCATGACCAAGCTAGGTAACATCATCAGAGCTAAGACATCATCGCTAGCACTGATGTTGTTACCTAGTTTGGCAATGAAACGTCTGCAAGAAAGCAATCCAGTTCCGAGAGCGCCGAGGAACCCCCAGTCCTCTTTCTCCCCTCCTCCTCTCCCCCCCTTCCTCCTTTTCTCCCCTCCCTCCTTCTCTCCCTTCTAGCACTGATGTTGTTACCTAGTTTGGTAATGAAACGTCTGCATGAAAGCAATAAGGTTCAGAGAGCGCCAAGGACCCCCCCAGTCCTCTTTCTCCCCTCCTCCTCTCCTCTTCTCCCCCCCTTCCTCCTTTTCTCCCCTCCCTCCTTCTCTCCCTTCTAGCACTGATGTTGTTACCTAGTTTGGTAATGAAACGTCTGCACGAAAGCAATCAGGTTCAGAGAGCGCCGAGGATCCCACAATCCTCTTTCTCTCCTCCTCCTCCTCCTCTCCCCCCTCTTCCTCCTCCTCCTCCTCCCTCCCTCCCCCTTCTAGCACTGATGATGTTACCTAGTTTGGTAATGAGACGTCTGCAAGAAAGCAATCAGGTTCCGAGAGCACCAAAGACCTCACAATCCTCCTCTTCCTCCTCCCTCCCTCCCTCCCCAATGTCAACGCTGCTAATATTGAATCTTCTCGCTTTGACAAAATATGCAGAACTGTCTGGTAGTTTTAGAGTTAATTCAGATGACAGAGAAAAGGGAGGGGAAAATAACAAAAGCTCGGGAAAAGGAACAGGAAGGGAATCTCTGCCCTCTGGGCTAATTGGAAGATGTGACTTGTGACAGCAAGATAAGGGAGGGGTTTAGCAAGAAAAGCACTGGTGATGTTACCTAGTATGGCAAGGAAACACAGGCAAAAAAAGCAATCAAGTTCAGAGAGCGCCAAGGACCCCACAGTCCTCCCCCCTCCTCCTCTTCACAAACGCCCCTCCCTTCTAATACGGATGACGTTGCCTATCTTGGTAACGAAACGTCTGCAAAAAAAAAAAAAAGCAAGCCGTCGAGTTCAGAGAGCGCCAAGGACCCCTGACAAGGGGATAAAGTTTCCAATCTTCTTACCTTTAAAACTGTTGTGTAGGATGTCTACGCTGGATGCAAACAACTCCACCATTGTGGACGAAAGGGAGGCGTCACTTTCCAGCCAGGGATAGCAGCGCTGTTTGCTTTCCAGACAGACAGAGAAAGAGAGAGAGAGAGAGACAGATCAGCACCAACTTTAGCTAAATGGCTGCTTTCTCCAATTCCAGCATTAACTGAAGTCTGCTTTAGCATCTTGTAATGTTTTCATCTTAATTCTAGCTTTCTTCCCCTGCCAAATAAAGTTCAAAATTAATGAATTTAAATCTTGGGAAAAAATTTCTCCCAAGTTTTATCGGAATCGTTTGAAGTAGAAATAAAATCTTCGGCAACACATTCATTTTTATTGTAGCAGTTCTTCCTAATATTGACAGCTGCAGGTTTTTTCCATCTTTCCAAGATCGAACTTGAAACGGTGGGCAGAGTTAGCCTGCAATATTGCATTCTAACCACTCCGCCACCATGACTCTTACCTAGTGACTTATAACTAGGTGACAATAGTACGTAGACTTATATGCTGCCCTAAACTTTACAGCCCTAAGTGGAATAATAATAATAATAATAATAATAATAATAATAATAATAATAATAATAATAATAATAATAATAATCCACATCTGCCTATCCCAGGTCCTGGGTAAGGACTCGATAGGTAGACAAAATGCCAAATCCAGTCTGAACATCTGGCTGACTGTGCGATGATCCATAATAATGATGATGATGATGATGATAATGGACTCGATAGGTAAACAAAATGCCAAATCCAGTCTGAACATCTGGCTGACTGTGTGATGATCCATAATAATAATAATAATAATTAGTTGGAAGGGACCTTGGAGGTCTTCTAGTCCAACCCCCTGCTCAAGCAGGAAACTCTATACTATTTCAATCAATCAATCAATCAATCAATCAATCAGAACAGAGCTGGAAGGGACTGTGGAGGTCTTCTAGTCCAACCCCCTGCTCAAGCAGGAGAGCCTCTACCATTTCAATCAACCAATCAATCAGAATAGAGCTGGAAGGGACCTTGGAGGTCTTCTAGTCCATCCCCCCCCAGGTCAAGCAGGAGACCCTGTACCATTTCAATCAATCAATCAATCAATCAATCAATCAGAACAGAACTGGAAGGGACCTTGGAGGTCATCTAGTCCGACGCCCTGCTCAGGCAGGAGACCCTATATCATTTCAGACAAATGGTTGTCCAGTCTCTTCTTAAAAACCTCCCGTGTTGGAGCACCCATAACTTCTGGAGGCAAGTGGTCCCACTAATATTTTGTGACTATTCCAGCCCGCCATGACGGCCCCTTTCTGAGGGCACCACGAACACGTGCTTAAAATTTCCAGTGTGTCCCCCATCCGGCCAAACAGGTGGAGATCCCGGGTTCAGTTCTATTTCCTTTAACATCCTAAACAGCTTCCCGCTTACCTCGTTTCTTCTCCCTCTAAAACCTCAAGCCACGGCTTGAAGAGTTGAATGGTAACTAGAAATAGAGAATGCAAAGCTGAAAAGGAGAAAGAGAAAGAGAAAGAGAAAGAGAGAGAGAGAGAGAGAGAGAGAGACTTCTAGTGAAATGCTTCCAACTGCACATGTTCAACTTTTTTTTAATGGAATTCAAAAAGGTCAGGACAGGAGCAGACAAAACCTTCTCCTACCTTTCTTTTCTCCGTTTCCAAACAAGCACGTCTTACTTTCATGAGAATAAACCTTGAGTTGACACAAGGCTTACTCTTACCATTAGGCAGAATGCACGATCTGCCTGGTTTTTATATTCATAATTGTTTTGATATCTCTCTTTCTTTTTTTTTTTAACTACATCGTAAGCCACCCGGCATCTCTTCGAACAGCGAAGATGGGCGGTGTGTCAATTTAATAAACAAACAACCGAACAAATAAAGCAGCGGTTCTCAACCTGTGGGTGGGGACCCCATTTTGGGTCGAACGACCATTTCACGGGGGTCGCCAAACGCAGTCCGCCATTTCCCCCCCCCCCTTTTCCTTAGCTGTGCTACTCCCTTTTATTCTCTTGGCTTTTGAAAGCCAATAGAATAGACTCTCTTGAATAGAGTCTAATTCTATTGGCTTTCAAAAGCCAATAGGGATGGTCCAGGCTGTCTCTGCCCTGCTGAGCCCGCCAAAAGTCCCATTCTGCAAACGGTGCTGCACCAGTTGAGTAGTCCTCGACTTACAACCGGTTGAGTAGTCCTCGACTTATGACCAGTTGGGGGTCGCGGCATTAAAAAGGTTGAGAACCACTGAAATAAAGGAAACAGACGTGCAATAAATCTGGAACCCAAATTTGGGCAGATTCTTGAACTCCTGGCCAGGATCAGTTTAGGAGATTCCATAAATGTTTGTGGAGATTCTTGTCCCAAAAAGGTGCTTTTTTTCACGAGGAAACGGGACTTTCTTGTTTTTCTTTGAAGACGTTTCGCTTCTCATCCAAAAGAAGCTTCTTCCGCTCTGACTGGATGGTGGGGGAATGGAAAAATTTATACTCCTTGCAGACCGCTGGTCATTTGCCTTCTTTTAGGAAGGTCGTTGAGGCCACTTGGAGGTTTGTCTGTGCCCTCAGGGTCACCTGAGTGGTGCAAATGGCTGCGGAGCCTTCTTCGGCTGCAAGGAGTATAAATCCTCCCATTCCCCACCATCCTTTTTCTTGAGCACAGGTTCCCCTCAGGGCTGCGTCCTACGTCCGCTGCGTTCACCTTGTTGACCCGTGACTGTTGTGCTAGGTTTGCCACCAACCATTTTGTGAAGTTTATGGATGATACAACACTACTGGGCCTTATTCATGACGACAATGAGGGTGCTTAATGCATGGAAGTTGAGGGTTTGGTGAACTGGTGTAAGGAGAACAGCCTAGCTTTAAATACTGGAAAAACCCAACACTGTCAATTTCAGAAAAGGCAGGCCCAGCCACTCTCCTCTGTGCATTAATGATTCACCTGTGGAGATGGTTACTAACATCAAATTCCTGGGTGTGCAGCTAATGAGTACGCTGGCTTGGTCGCTCAACTGCGAGACGCTGCTGAAGCGGGCACAGCTGCGCCTGCATTTTCTGTGTCGCATGAGAAAAGCACATCTTCCTTCCCCTGTCCTGACCACTTTCTATAGGGAGACGATAGAGAGCATCCTGTCATATGGCATCACAGTCTGGTTTGGAAGCATCCCTGCTTCAGACAGGAAGGCAGTGCAGAGAGTGGTGAGGACAGCAGAAAAGATCATCAGCAGTTTTCTCCCTCCCATCCAGGACGCAGCACAGAAGCGCTGCTTGAGCAGGGTCCGCAGGACTGTCTGGGATACTACACTCTCTCTCCACGACCTGTTTTCCTTTGTTACCTTCTGGGGGGAGGACGGGGCTCTGGGGTATCCTAAGCAGAACATCCAGATTCAGTCACAGTTTTGTCCCTTACAGTTATCAGCCTTGTGAACTCTCAAGCTTCCTCCTTCCATTATATATTCAAGATGGACAGTGATTAATATTTATATATCACTTATATGTAAGGGTGTAGGTATATACGTATGTTTTATATAGGATGTTTTAAATGTGCGTTATGTATGTGTACACTTGAGAGGAAACAACTAAATTTCATTTTTAATGTGTGCCGTTTGCCCACAGTAAAAATGACAATTAAGGTTTATCTATCTATCTATCTATCTATCTATCTATCTATCTATCTATCTATCTATCTATCTACCTATCTATCTCTATATCTATCTATCTATCTATCTATCTATCTATCTATCTATCTATCTATCTATCTATCTTATCTATCTACCTATCTATCTCTATCTATCTATTTCTATTATTTCTATCTATATTTCTATTATTTCTATCAAATCTATTTCTATCTATTTCTATTATTTCTATCATATCTATCTAATCTATCTATCTATTTCTATTATTTCTATCTATCTAATCTATCTATTTCTATCTATTATTTCTATCTATCTAATCTTTCTATATCTATTTATTTCTATCTATTATTTCTATTATATCTATCTCTATGTATTTCTATTATTTCTATCTATCATATCTATCTATCTACCTACCTACCCACCTATCATCTATCTGCCTGCCTGTCTGTCTATCTGTCTCTATCTCTGTTTCTATCAACCATTTGCTATCATTCTTTTCTTTCTATGTGTATCTATCTATCTATCTATCTATCTATCTATCTATCTAATATCTATATCTATCTTTCTATATCTAGTCAGAGCTGAAGAAGCTTCTTGGATGAGAAGTGAAACGTCTTCAAAGAAAAAGAAGGAACGCCAGTTGCCTCGTGAAAAAAGCACCACTGGGAGATTCAACAAAGCGTGACAACGATCAGCACACCAAACTACTTCCGCTGCATGATTACCTTCAAACACCCTGTTGCTGCCTATGGGCTCCCGTGACAAGCTGTCCATTTTGGAGTCAATTAGACGGTGGAGCAGATATTGCATCAGACGTTTGACATGAGCCACGTAAGGTGCCCACTTGGAAAATAGTCCAAAACTTCGATAGTCTTGAGAAGACAACCGCAGTTTGAGGAAGTAGTCGGACAACCACTCTATGGTCTCCATGACCTGGGAAGAAAAGAAGCAAACTTCAGATAGAATATTAGCTGTGGGGTGACAGCTACTCACCTGGTCCCAACTCATTAGCGACGGACTTACATGGCTAATCCAGCCAGGATGGGTAATGCTTTTGCAGTATGTGCCCAAAATGCTGCAATACTGGAAGTTTTTTTTTTATATTGAAAAGTTTTATACAAATTTTCCATTTTATTACAATACAATATCCCTCCCTCCCTCTCCCCCCACCCTAAGTCTAACCCCCCCCCTCACTTCCCAGAGCTGATTACAGGGTTACAAATAAGCAAACAAATTCTAATTAAGCTTATCCAACTATACCAATAACCAAATCCATAAAATACTTTAACTCAAATACAAGAAAATTTCAAAAAAAAAAAAAATTAAAAACGAAAATAACAATATAAACAATTTCCACTTTAAACTATAAGCTATTCAAAAACTAAATGATACTTTCTAATCCCATATTTATTCTGTACATAATTTATCCATCTTCTCCACACCGAGATGTATCTTTCTTGTGAATGATCCTTCAAATAAGCAGAAATGTTGGCCATTTCTGCTAAATTAGAAGCTTTAAGCGACCATTCTCCCATAGCGGGCAAAGAAGCTATCCTCCAATATTGCCCAACCAGTAACCTTGCAGCCGTAATAAGATTCAACATTAAAATAGTTTCTTTAGCATCACAATCTACAATAATACCTAACAAAAATAATTGTGGTGAAAACTTTATCTTTCTATTAAAAATCTTCTGAATGTTCCACCAAATCTTAATCCAAAAAGCTTTTTCTACACGTCCACCAAATATGATAATAGGTTGCATCCAAGCAACCACATCTCTGGAAGTTTTTAAGAAGAGATTGGACACCCATTTGTTGCAACGGTCGCAAGCGTGAAAAACAGTCATCAGTCACTTTGGTCAGTGCCATTGTAACTTCGAACGGTCACTAAACAAACTCTTGTAAGTCAAGGACTCCCTGTAGTTGACTTAGGATGACATGACCTATTTCGTAACCCCTGGCTGGAATTTTACAATTTTTTTTTGCCTACTCTTTCCCTATTTACTATTAAATTCTGGACAGTCTAAGATGGTATTGTAAGTGAACCTGTTCACACAGGTTGCTTATCTGTTCATCTGTTTATCAGGTGATAAAACGGGCTCTGTTCTTTTTCCAAATCTACAGGAGTGGCCCAAATTGTGGAAACCTTTTGGGAAAAGTGTACAGTAGAAAGGCCACCTTTGGTTATGTTTCCACCCATTTTTCTTCTAATTTCTTTAGAACTGTAGCCTTGTTCACTTAATAATACTATTTTGCATCGCTTTCTGGGTGACCAGTCAACTCTTTGCACCATGGCTTTAATTTTATTACGTTTTGCAAGCTCACTAAGTGAAAGAACACAAAAAAAACCCAACCAACTTGACAGCCATCTCATAACACACTGACAAATGTCCTCCTCTCAGCTTCAATACATGACATCAATAACTGGATCCTACTGTGATCTGATTGGCTCATTGCCAAAATAAGATGACACCCAATTGACTCTCGAAACACTCACACTCATTGGCTACAATCAAGTGAAGGAAAGCTACCTGAGATCAACCTAAGCAAGGCGTGCTTCTTTTTTCTGGTTATTTGGCTATAACCTTTCATAGAATACAGTACAGATAATTGAACAAACTTTATTGCATTACGTTCTTGATTAAATTATCTTTCCATTGATATATAATTTTATGGTACTGCTCCAAAAAAAAAAAAAGTGGCGTTATTAGCCATCAAACCTCAACAATACACTTTCCCCAAAAGATTTCCACAATTTGGGCCACTACTGTAATTTTGTTTCATTTAGTAATTTTATGTAATTATCTTTTTATCATTGCATATCTTGCTGTTAAGTATATTCCTAAATATTTAACTTTCTTAACTATTTGTAAGTCTATTGTTTCTGTCGGGTTTTTTTTTTTTTTGTTTTGTTTTGTTTTGTTTTGTTTCTTTTGCTTATCTGTAAGGTTTTTTAACTACAACTTTGGTTTTTTTTTTCTCTGTTTATTTTCAATCCTGCTATTTCTCCAAATTCTTCTCTCCTTTTCAATAGTTTAAGGGTTGTCTCCAGCGGTTCTTTTAAACTGAATACTATTAAATCCCAGACAGTCTAAGATGGTATTTGTAACCGAACCTGCGTACATGGGTTGCTCACCTGTTCAGGTGATAAAATTGGCTCCGTGGAAGGCTGTAGGGGGAGGCTTGGGTTCGCCATTTCTTTCCTTCCGTTTTCCTTTGCTGGGATGGAGCTGGGGCAGCCCAAACCTTTAAGGGATGCTTTCCAACAGTCCGGGCTGAGGAGCTGATCTGAAGAACCTGAGCAGAAAATTCAAACCAAAATTAAAGTTTCACTCTTAGCTTTGCATCCCATTCATTATATAGCTGTGTTCCAATATCTCAGGGGCTGCCCCAAAGAAGAGGGAGTCAAGCTATTCTCCAAAGCGCCTGAAGGCAGGACAAGAAGCAATGGATGGAAACTCATCAAGGAGAGAAGCAACCTAGAACTAAGGGGAAACTTCCTGACAGTGAGAACAATTAATCAGTGGAACTACCTGCCCCCAGAAGTGGTGAATGATCCAACACATGTGAAAGGCGTGGTTTAAATTTTCTTCCTGGTAGATGATTAAGCTAAGGGGGGTGTGTGTGTGTGTGTGTGTGTGTATGAGAGAGAGAGAGAGAGAGAGAGAGAGAGAGAGAGAGAGAGAGAGAGAGAGAGATAAAGGTTGAGAAAGGGAACAAGAAAGGAAGGAAGGGAGGGAGGGAAAGAAATAGAATAGAATAGAATAGAATAGAATAGAATAGAATAGAATAGAATAGAATAATAGAATAGAATAGAATAGAACAGAACAGAACAGAAGCTGGAAGGGACCTTGGAGGTCTTCTAGTCCAGCACAGTTTCCCTCAACCTGGGCAATGTGTGGACTGCAATTCCCAGAGTTCCCGGGTCAAAATTCTGAGAGCTGAAGTCCGCATGTCTTAAAGTTGCCCAGGTTGAGAAACACACCGGAGTCATCCATCATCAAGACTCTCTTCCCGTTCTTACTCGCTGAAGACTAGCCGTAAAAGTTGAGATGCTACTTACTTTGAAGAAGGAGCCTCAGAAAACTGCTGTAGTGGTCAGGAAACTGGTACTGGAGGAGGCAAACCCAGTGCTTGCAGAAGATGGAGAAAGGCATTAAGACGTCCTTCTCAGGCTCAAAGCCACAGGTCTTGAGGCCCACGTGGATGGACTCCAAAAGCTGGCCACGCTCTGACAGGGCAGGTTTTGAACTCTGCAGCCATTCCAGGAGGTCAAACTGTTGTTGTTGTTTTTTTAAAAGGGGGGGGGGGAAGGTTGAGGTTGGGGAGAGGATGGAGAGAAATGGGAGGGGTGAAGGAGAGAGCAGTGAGGCTGATTAATTCCAAAAGAAAGAGGGCAAGTTAGAAATGTTCTATTTTGGGTCATAGAAGTAATTATGCTCACAATATTCTATGCTATTCTGTTCCATTCCATTCCATTCCATTCCATTCTATTTCTATTTCTATTCTATTCCATTCCATTCCATTCCATTCCATATTATCTATTCTATTCTATTCTATTCTATTCTATTCTATTCTATTCTATTCTATTGTTCTATTCCACAGGTCGGCAACCTGCGGCTCCGGAGCCGCATGCGGCTCTTTGAGCCTTCCCCTGTGGCTCCCAGCCTCCTCTGCCTTTGCAGAGAGAGACAGAGACAGAGAGAGGCAATTGCACTTCCCTGCTTCTCTCTCTCTCTCTCTCTCTCTCTCTCTCTCTCTCTCTCTCTCTCTCTGTGTGTGTGTGTGTGTGTGTTTTTGTGTGTGTGTGTGTGTGTGTGTGTGTGTATAAAAAAAGAGAGTGCACTCACAGTGTTCTCCGAGGAGCTGAAAAGCTTTCTGGGCGGAGCTCTTTCCTTCCTTCCAGGAAGCAGGAAGGGCAGGAGAGAGCTAGCTAGCCCAGCTAGGCTGACTCAGGAATTCTGGGAGTTGAAGTCCATGAGTCATAAAAGAGACGAGGTTGCCTACCCGGAGGTTGTTGGACAACAGCTTGAAGCTTGCCAGGTGAGCAGCAGATAGGAGGGGGGGAGAAAGAGAGAGAGAGAAAGAGAGAGAGAGGGAGAGAGAGAGAGTGGGGGAAGAGGAGTGGCAGACCAAGGGCAGATAGAGAGGGAGGGAGAGAGAGACCCTTTTGACATCTAAAATGAAGATAACACTGCATATATCCTTTTTTTACCTGTGTGTGTATGTAATTTTATTCTCTTAAAGCATTCTCTTGGTGATCATTGTTTTAATAGTATGGATATTCCCAAGAGTCATATTTTTACTTTTATTTTTAATGTGTATGTGTGTGTGTGTGTGTGTATACATATACACATACACACACACACACACACATACACACACCTATAATAAAGGTTAGAAAGGATATATGCAGTGTTATCTTCATTTTAGATATCAAAAGGGTTTTGCGGCTCCCAGTGTTTTGTTTTTGGTGGGAAACGGGTCCAAGTGGCTCTTTGAGTGTTTTGGGTTGCCTACCCCTGTTCTATTCTATTCCATTCCATATTATCTATTCTTATTCTATTCTATTCTATTTTCCATTCCATATTTTCTTTATTCTATTCTATTCTATTCTATTCTATTCTATTCTATTCTATTCCATATTCTATTCCATTCCATTCTATTCTACATTCTATTCTATTCTATTCTATTCTATTCTATTCTATTCTATTCTATTCTATTCTATTCCATTCCATTCTATTCTACATTCTATTCTATTCTATTCTATTCCATATTCTATTCTATTCCATATTCTATTCTATTCTATTCTATTCCATTCTATTTTACATTCTATTCTATTCTATTCTATTCTATTCTATTCTATTCTATTCTATTCTATTCTATTCTTCCACTCCACTCCATATATTCTCTTCTCTTCTCTTCTCTTTTCTATTCTCTTTTCTATTCTATTCTATTCTATTCTATTCTATTCTATTCTATTCTATTCTATTCTATTCTATTCTATTCTATTCTATTCTATTCTATTCACAGTCATGGGATGCCCAAAACCCTTCAAATCCAGGCATTGCTTTCAAGAAGAAGGAGGGGAGAAAAAAAGCCCTCCAGATCAATTGCCCAGGCATCAAAGGCGCATGGCAACCCTTCCGTCTCTCACACCTTTGTCAGGAGCATGAAAATGACATCGCTGTTGTCGTCGCCCAGGAAAGCCACCACTTTCTCGTACAAGTTGACAAACTCCTCCGGGGAGGCAACCGGGGTGAAGTAGGGGGAGAGCAGTGTGCAAAGCCTTCGGTTCTTCAGGATGGTTTGTAGAACCCGCTGGCATTCGGACTTGGTCCCCATGATGAACACCTGGAACGAGAGGCGGGGCTTCCGTTCAGCCAACAGCCAGTCCTGCGGGGTCTCTTCAGGAGGCCGAGACCCTTCAAAGGAGGAGTCCCGCCCCCGACCTATGGTCCACTTCCCCCACTCGTGTCAGAGCCCACAGAACCGTTTGGGTGTGCGCGCGGGGCTAGCAGTGGCGGTGGCGAGCACCTGCGCACCTGCGCAAATGGGGCCACTAGCATCTGGGGGCTGCACTTCCCGTTTGTGCAGGCGTACAAGCGTTAGCAGAGGCCAATCTTTGCCCAAGTATGCCACTTGCTGACAATCCATCTGATTTTTGTCTTTTCCCGCATCAAGGGCAATGGAGAGCTTTCCTTAAAAAAGGAAGCTGACCCTTCACACCGAATAGCAATCGTAAATTTTCTTCAGTGGTCAGAACATACCGCAGCTCTGCTGTTGTCAACTGCCAGATTTCAGTTTAAATTGTTCTTTATGTATTAAAGTTTACATGCAGCCCATTTCACCAATCAAGAGTTTTAAAATTAGCTTTAGTTTATTTACCGTCACACATATTCATAGTTTATTTATTAAATTTTACATGCTGCCCATTTCACCCATAAGGAGTTTTAAAATTAGCTTTAGTTTATTTACCATCACGATATCTCTAGTTTATTTACCATCACACGTATTTATAGCTTGTTTATTTATTTATTAATTTTTATACGCTGCCCATTTCACCAATAAGGAGTTTAAAAATTAGCTTTAGTTTATTTATGATCACACATATCTATAGTTTATTTACTCTCACATGTATTTAGTTTGTTTATTTATTTATTAAATTTTATATGCTGCCCATGTCACCAATAAGCTTTAAAATTAGCTATAGTTTATTTACTACCACGCATAACTATAGTTTATTTACTATCACACGTAATTATAGTTTATTAAATTTTATATGTTGCCCATTTCACCAATAAGGAGTTTTAAAATTAGCTATACTTTATTTACTATCATGCATATTTATAATTTATCTATTAAATTTTATATGCTGCCCGTGTCACCAATAAGCTTTAAAATTAGCTATAGTTTATTTGCCATCATGCATATCTCTAGTTTATTTACTATCACGTGTATTTATAGTTTGTTTATTTATTTATTAAATTTTATATGCTGCCCATTTCACTAATAAGTAGTTTTAAAATTAGCTTTAGTTTATTTATGATCACACATATCTACAGTTTATTTACTCTCACACGCATTTAGTCTGTTTATTTATTTATTAAATTTTATATGCTGCCCATGTCACCAATAAGCTTTAAAATTAGCTATAGTTTATTTACTATCACACATAATTATAGTTTATTAAATTTTATATGCTGCCCATTTCACCAATAAGGAGTTTTAAAATTAGCTATAGTTTATTTACTATCACACATATTTATAGTTTATTTATCTATTAAATTTTATATGCTGCCCATGTCACCAATAAGCTTTAAAATTAGCTATAATTTATTTACCATTACGCATATCTATGATTTACCATCACACGTATTTATAGTTTGCTTATTTATTTATTAAATTTTATATGCTGCCCACTTCACTAAGGAGTTTTAAAATTAGCTTTAGTTTATTTACTCTCACACGCATTTAGTTTATTTATTTATTAAATTTTATATGCTGCCCATGTTACCAATAAGCTTTAAAATTAGCTATAGTTTATTTACTATCACACATAATTATAGTTTATTAAATTTTATATGCTGCCCATTTCACCAATAAGGAGTTTTAAAATTAGCTATAGTTTATTTACTATCACACGTATTTATAGTTTATTTATTTATTAAATTTTATATGCTGCCCATTTCACCAATAAGGAATTTTAAAATTAGCTACAGTTTATTTACTATCACACATATCTATAGTTTATTTACCGTCACACATATTTATAGTTTGCTTATTTATTTATTAAATTTTATATGCTGCCCATGTCACCCATAAGGAGTTTTAAAATTAGCTGTAGTGTATTTACCATTACGCATATCTATGGTTTATTTACCGTCGCACGTATTCATAGTTTGCTTATTTATTTATTAAATTTTATATGCTGCCCCTTTTACCAATAAGGCGGCTTTTAAAGTTATCTACAGCTTATTTATTTGCTAGCATGCATCCTTAATTTCCCATCCACTTTAACAAGCGCTCAGTGGCCTATTAAAATAATTCATCGCGGAATGGCTAAATCGGCATGAACGGATAACTCAATTTCACCCGTGACAGAATCCTATCCCCAAACAGCTCACCTGGCCTAGGATCTCGATACAAGAAGTGAAGAACTGCCTGGATGGTGGGTGACGCTGCGTTTCATCAGACACATATTCCACGATGGCAAAAAACAGGCTGATCCCAATTCGCTGAATCCTCGGGCTAGGCTGAAGCTTATAGATATTTATTAAGCCTCTGTGGCACGGATAAAAATCGAGATTTAAAAACACGGTCAGCAAAGGACGGAAGGCATTAATGTTATTCGTTCTTGGATTAGCGCCATAAATAAAGTTAGGCAGCCAAAGGGGTAAGATTTAGAGCAGGAAGGAGGCCCCTGTGGGAACAATCTCTCTATTTGGGTGTAAATCCTGCAGGAGAAGGCTTCCCTTCTGATCATGGATACAGGGATATGGACCTGTCCTTAGGATCAATACTTTTTAAAAATGCAGTTATGAGCAAGTCATGAAGATAGATTTAAAAGGCCAATTTGGGGCTGCTTCAGGATGATTGGCCACAGGTTTTGATTCAATGACCGTTCGAAGCTACAGACCAAGGGTCTTCAAACTTGGCCCTTTCATGACTGGTGGACTTCAACTCCCAGAATTCCTCAGCCAGCATGCCTGGCTGAGGAATTCTGGGAGTTAAAGTCCACCAGTCATAAAAGGGCCAGGTTTGAAGACCCCTGACATAACGTGAGGGGGAAATAATGCTAACTCAGAAAGAGCTAAACTGTGTTTAGCACAACTGTGTTGTGTTGATAATTGTCTGTGTTAATTTTACAATTTAATAGCCTCACATTGTCTCCCTTAGCAAGCACTAGATAATGGATGATGGATTTATAGCAGGGATCTTCCAACTTGGCCCTTTGATGACTTGTGGACTTCGACTCCCAGAATTCCTCAGCCAGGCACCTGAGGAATTCTGGGAGTTGAAGTCCACCAGCCAGAAAAGAGCCAAGTTTGAAGACCCCTGACAAAATGTGAGGGGGAAATAATGCTAACTCAGAAAGAGCTAAACTGGTGTTTCTCAACCTCGGCCATTTTAAGAGGTGTGGACTTCAATTCCCAGAATTCCCCAGCCAGCTGTGCTTTGTCCCCAACCTGCTCTTCTACTTTGTGGCATCACATAATGCAGGGGTCTTCAAACTTGGCCCTTTTATGACTGGTGGACTTCAACTCCCAGGATTCCTCAGTCGGCCATTCTGATGAAACTGCGGGCTTGGATCCAGACCAAGGGTCTTCAGACCTGGCCCTTTTATGACTGGTGGACTTCAACTCCCAGGATTCCTCAGTCGGCCATTTTGATGAAACTGTGGGCTTGGATCCAGACCAGGAGTCTTCAGACTTGGCCCTTTGATGACTGGTGGACTTCAACTCCCAGAATTCCTCAGTCGGCCATTTTAATGAAAGTGCAGAATTGGATCCAGAGCAGGGGTCTTCAAACTTGGCCCTTTGATGACTGGTGGACTTGAAGTCCACCAGTCGTAGAAGGGCCAAGTTTGAAGACCCCTGCAACAGAGACCCTGAAAAGAGAGACTTGTGACCACTTCTTACACTTACAACCATTGCAGGACCTCCAAATTCGGACACTTTATGATGGCTGCAGTGTCCCAGGATCACATGAATCACAATTTATAACCTTCCCAGCTGGGGATGGTCGATGTGGGGAAACCGGATTTTCTTCAGGACCAAAATGATTCATTTAACAACCGGGGCGATTCATTTAACAACTGTGGCAAGAAAGGGGGCAAAAAACTCGCTTAAAGACATAAAGTCTGGCGTCAGTTGTGGTTGTAAGTCAAGGACTACCTGTGAACTCAAGTTGAGGATGTGGCTGACCCATTGATGTCCTTCACGACTTACGACCGCGATGGAAAGGTCGTAAAAGGAGGGCCTTTGCACAACTGTGGGTGGTGCGCCAGTGACGCCCTTTCCTGGACCAACAATCCCTGCTCAGGGTCACTCACACCTTAGTCACCTCCCGTCTTGGCTACTGCAACGGGCTCTACAGCTGCCCTTGAAGAGCATCCCGGAAGCTCCAACTGGTGCACAACGCAGTGGCCCGCATGGTTTTGTGCAGACCTGGGTGTGCGCATGTGTCACCTCTCCTACAGGAGCTGCAATGGTTGCCAATTTGTTTCCGGGGGCAATTCAAGGTGCTGCTTGTCACCTTTAAAGCACTTCTTGGCTTGGGACCAGGTTGTCTCGAAGGGACCATCCCTTGCTGGTCACATCCAGACGGGGAGGCAAGGAATGTTGCAGGTCCCATCCCATAATGCAGGGGTCCCCAACCCCCGGGACCAGTGGACCAGTACGGGGCCACGGCATGTCTGAGATGGTATAGGTTCTCCTGGACTAGAAGACCTCCAAGGTCCCTTCCAGTTCTATTCTATTCCATTCCATATTTTCTACTCTACTCTACTCTACTCTACTCTACTCCACTCCATTCCACTCCATTCCATATTTTCTATTCTATTCTATTCTATTCCATTCCATTTCATTCCATTCCATATTTTCTATTCTATTCCATTTCATTCCTTTTTCTATTCTACTCTACTCTACTCTACTCCACTCCATATTTTCTATTCTATTCTATTCTATTCCATTCCATTCCATATTTTCTATTCTATTCCATTCCATTCCTTTTTCTATTCTACTCTACTCTACTCTACTCTACTCCACTCCACTCCACATTTTCTATTCTATTCTATTCTATTCTATTCTATTCTATTCTATTCTATTCCATTCCATTCCATATTTTCTATTCTATTCCATTCTATTCCTTTTTCTATTCTACTCTACTCTACTCTACTCCACTCCTCTCCATTCCATATTTTCTATTCTATTCTATTCTATTCTATTCCATTCCATATTTTCTATTCTATTCCATTCCATTCCTTTTTCTATTCTACTCTACTCTACTCTACTCCACTCCACTCCATTCCATATTTTCTATTCTATTCTATTCTATTCTAATTCTATTCTATTCCATTTCATTCCATATTTTCTATTCTTCTAATTCCATTCCATATTCTATTCTATTCCATTCCATATTTTCTATTCTATTCTATTCTATTCTATTCTATTCTATTCTATTCTATTCTATTCTATTCTATTCTATTCTATTCTATTCCATTCCATTCCATTCTCAGCATTCCAGTATTTGAGGTGCTGCACAAAGAAGAGGAGGTCAAACTATTCTCCAAAGCACCAGAGAGAAGGACGAGAAACAATCGTTGGAAAATTCGAACTGCCTGGATTTCCTGATTTCTCACACTGGATGTGAACCTTTTGCAAGCCCCAGTTTTGCCTTGTTCAACCGCCAGAGGTGGTTTCGCGGCAGAGAGGAAAGCAAAACCGCACCACTCACGTTATGAAGTTCTCCACATAGACCGCAGCTCCGACCACACTTAGAGGAGGCATCTGAGCCGCTTCCGCCTGCAGGTGCTTCATTTCTTTCTCCAAAACGTCCAACTGCTGGCGGATGGCTTCGTTTTTGTGCTTGCCCTCAAACTGAGATGGAGAGAAGGCGTTATGGCGTTCGAGCAATAGATTAATTGAATTATTGGAATAACCCAACAGACGGCTTATTGTGTTAGATCAGGGGTTCTCAACCTTGGCAACTTTAAGACGCGTGGACTTCAACTCCCAGAATCCCTCAGCCAGCTTTGCTGGCTGAGGAATTCTGGGAGTTGAAGTCCACGCGTCTTAAAGTTGCCAAGGTTGAGAACGCCTGTGTTAGATTGTCAACCGCTGCCCTGCCACATTCATTTCTCGTCCCAAGGGCAAAAATGGGGGTGGAACAGATCCTCCCTTGGGATTTTCTATTGAAGGGAAAACAAAAACAAAAACCTTTGTCTGAAATGGTATTAAGGTTTCCTGCCTGAGCAGGGGGTTGGACTAGATGACCTCCAAGTTCCCTTCCAACTCTGTTATTCTGTTGTCCTTTCTTCCTTCCTTCTTTCCTTCCTCCCTCCCTCTCTGCCTCCCTTCCTTCCTTTCCTCCCTCCCTTCTCCAACACTGGAAGTTTTTAAGGAGACTGGATAACCATTTGTCTGAAATGTTATAGGGTCTCCTGCCTGAGCAGGGGGTTGGACTAGATGACCTCCAAGGTCCCTTCCAACTGTGTTATTCTGTTGTCCTTCCTTCCTCCCTCCCTCCCTGCCTCCCTCCCTCCCTCCCTCCCTCCCTTCCTTCCTTTCCTCCCTCCCTTCTCCAACACTGGAAGTTTTTAAGGAGACTGGATAACCATTTGTCTGAAATGGTATAGGGTTTCCTGCCTGAGCAGGGGGTTAGACTAGATGACCTCCAAGGTCCCTTCCAACTCTTCTATTATTATTGTTGTTGTTGTTGTCGTCATCATTATCATTATCATCAATCAGGAAGCTGATTATTGGCCCTCTAGCCCAATAGCTGCAGAGACTGCAACACACACACACACACACACGCAAAAAAAAACCCCTTCTCTGCCCCCGAACTCCTGACATTAGAGGGGGGGCAGGTTCAAGAAGAGGAAGGGGCTTCTGTTCTAACCTGGATTGTTACATGAGCTGCTCCGTGGCAACGTTTCCCAGATCCAGCCCGACATTCCAGGTGAAGAGTAACTTGCTCTTCTCGGTTGATGTAAAGCTTTGGCAACGTGTCCAGCATCTCGCTACTGAAAGCCACTTGCTGGGATTCCCGAAGCGCTGCCCGTCTAAAATTTAACAACAACCAGCTGTGTGCTTGTGAATCGAGGACGTCCCGTACACCAAGGGAAATTAATTAGAGCAAGCAAATGAAGGAGACTGAAGTAAGGGGGGGGGTCTCTCTTTGAGAAATCCGGGGTGGGCAATCTTTGGAACCGCTGTGCTCATTTGGAATTGGAAACCTGGGGGAAGGTTTCCATTCAGATGGGGGTTCTGCTTCTGGTCTGATTCAAGAGCGGTGCTTCGGAGTTTGCAGGAGTGTTGAATGCAGCTCCGGTCTCATTAAAGCAGCCCCGTTTTTCTCTACGACAGAGATCCCCAACCTATGGGCCGCAGCCCACTACCTCTAGGTCGCGGGCGTAGCTGGGCAGTGCACACGAGTGTGTGAGTGCTCACCCCCCCTCGTGCCACTGTTGCCGCGAGTGTTGTGCGCGTGGTGGCAGTGCCGCTAGTATCGTGCGGGCGGCTGTGTTGCCACAAACTTTGCGTGGGAGGCAGCAGTGCCGTGAGCAGCAGGTGGGCGGCGGCACGCCACACGCATGTGGTGGCATTGCCACGAACCTTGTGTGGGCGGTGGCAGCACCGCAAGCGGCAGGTGGGCCACAGATCCTTGCGCGGGGGCGGCAGCACAAACCTCGCACCGGGATGGCATCGTTGCGGCCCACGGCACAAGCCTCGCGATGGTGGTAGCACTGCCGCCAGTCTGGCAACAGCGGCGCCACAAGCCTCATACAGGTGCCGCCGTCATGGAGAGCCTCACGCACGTGCTCGCAGCCCCGTTTGCGTGGCGCGCATGCTCGCAGCCTGTTTGTACACACGCATGCAGGTGTGGCCACATTCACTTGCGCATGCGCGCATAAGGTGCCTGCCTCTCCCTCTCCCAGTGGGCCGTCAATGCCACCGGTGAAACCTCCTCTAGAACAGTGGTTCTCAACCTTTTTAATGTCGCGACCCCCAACCGGTCGTAAGTCGAGGACTACTCAACCGGTCGTAAGTCGAGGACTACTCAACTGGTGCAGCACCGTTTGCAGAATGGGACTTTTGGCGGGCTCAGCAGGGCAGAGACAGCCTGGACAATTCCTATTGGCTTTTGAAAGCCAATAGAATTAGACTCTATTCAAGAGAGTCTATTCTATTGGCTTTCAAAAGCCAATAGAATAAAAGGGAGTAGCACAGCTAAGGAAAAGGGGGAAAAAATGGCGGACTGCGTTGTTTGGTGACCCCCGTGAAATGGTCATTCGACCCCAAATGGGGTCCCGACCCACAGGTTGAGAACCACTGCTCTAGAACAACATGGCTGCCGTCAAAAGCTTCTCACTGCAACATGGCTGCTGCGATAGGCCTGTCTAATCATAAACCACTCATTGTCCAATTCCTAATGAGAAGGAAGGACTCACTGGAGAAGGGCCTAATGCTGGGAAAGATGGAGGTCAAGAGAAGAAGGGGACGACAGAGAATGAGATGGCTGGATTGAGTCCCTGAAGCAGGAGGCGTGAGCTTCAATGGACTCCAGAAGATGGCAGAGGACAGGAAGGCCTGGAGGAACGCTGTCCATGGGGTCGCAATGGGTCAGACACAACTTCACAATTACTGGTTACAACAACAAGCCAGCCCTGGTGGCAGTTCTAAAACTAAATCATTGCAGTGAGCCAGCCTCCATTTTTTTAATAAATATGATACTTGCCAAGGATGTTTTTTTGTTTGTTTCTTTACAAGATATGCATCTCCTTTTTTTAAAAAAAAAGAAACATTTTTTTTAAAAAGTGAGATAGGGGAGGGAATTCCTGATAGATAGGCAGAGTTCCAATTTATCTAAAAAAGGAAGAAAGTGAAGACAACTTCACACAGTAACAGTAGTAGTGTAACAAAGTTGGAAGGGACCTTGGAGGTCTTCTAGTCCAACCCCCTGCTCAAGCAGGAGACCTTATACCATTCCAGAAAAAAAGGTGGTCCAATCTCGTCTTAAAAGCCTCCAGGGATGGAGCACCCACCGCTTCTGAAAGCAACGGTTAGAACAATTTATCAATGGAATGTCTTGTCTCCAAAAGTGGTGGGTGCTTCATCACTGGAGGTTTTTTTTTTTTTTAAAAGAGATTGGACAACCATTTTGTCTGGAATGGTGTAAGATCTCCTGCTTGAGCAGGGGGTTGAACTAGAAGACCTTTAAGGTCCCTTCCAACTCTGTCTTAATGTTATTCTGTTGATCGGGTGTACTGATTAATAGTTCTCCCTGTCAGGAAATTTCTCCTTACTTCTAGGTTGTATCTCTTTTTAATTCTATCCACTACTACTTCTCCTGCCCTCTGGTGTTTTGATAAGATAAGGGTAAGGGTAAGGATAGGATAGGATAGGATGAGAAATAACGGAACGGAACAGAAGAATAGGATAGGATAGGATAGGATAGGATAGAATATAATAGAATAGAATAGAATAGAATAGAATAGAATAGAATAGAATAGAAAATATGGACTGGACTGGACTGGACTGGACTGGACTGGACTGGACTGGAGTAGGGTAGGGTAGGGTAGGATAGGGTAAGGTAAGGTAAGGTAAGGAGAGGTAAGGTGAGGTAAGAGAAGGAAAGGGAAGGGAAGGGAAGGGAAGGGAAGAGAAGAGAAGAGAAGAGAAGAGAACCTTTATTGTCATTTTAAATTTCAAAAATGAAATTTAGTTGCCTGCTCTCAAACACATACATGACACACATCTAAATATACAACTTATGTATGGACCTACACCTCTACACATACATAACAAATAAACATTAAACATTGTCCATCTTGAATACATAACAGAAGGAGGAAGCTCACAAGGTTAATACTGTAAATCTTTCGAGAATAGGTCGACCCCCCCCCCTTCTCTTCTGTGAGAGCCCCTCAAATATTGGAAGACTGCTATCATGTCACCCCTAGTCCGATTGTCTGTACATAAGTACAATAATAGTACATAAGTACAATAGTAGTAACTGTGAGAGGGATCTCGGAGTCCTAGTGGACAATCAATTAAATATGAGCCATCCGTGTGCTGCAGCTGCAAAAAGGCCAACACAGTGCTGGGCTGCATGAACAGAGGGATAGAATCAAGATCACGTGAAGTATTAATACCACTTTAAAATGTCTTGGTAAGGCCACACTTGGAATCCTGCATCCAGTTTTGGTCACCACAATGTAAAAAAGATGTTGAGACTCTAGAAAGAGTGCAGAGAAGAGCAACAAAGATGATTAGGGGACTGGACGCTAAAGCATATAAGGAAAGGCTGCTGGAATTGGTTATGTCTAGTTTAATGAAGAGAAGGACAAGGGGGGACAGGATAGCAGCCTTCCAGTATCTCAGGGGCTGCTCCAAAGAAGAGGGAGTCAAGCTATTTTCCAAGGCGCCTGAAGGCAGGACAAGAAGCAACGGATGGAAACTAGTCAAGGAGAGAAGCAACCTAGAACTAAGGAGAAACTTCCTGACAGTGAGAACAATTAACAAGTGGAACCACCTGCCTCCAGAAGTGGTGAACGTTCCAACACTGGAGGTTTTTAAGAAGAGACTGGACAGCCATTTGTCCGAAATGGTATAGGGTCTCCTGCCTGAGCAGGGGGTTGGACTAGATGACCTCCAAGGTCCCTTCCAACTTTATCATCATCATCATCATTGTTATTATTATTACACCACAACTACACACAATTAAAAAGAGGGGGGGGAATCCAAACACAGTAAAAGAAAAAAAAAAGAAATTCTTACTTCGCATGCTGTTGAAAGACCCTGAGGTTAGTGCAAGTCAATTCTTTGGCTTCATGTTGGTTTACCAAGCTAGCCGGGGAAATGACAGGCACCGGAGCTTTCATTGGTTGGAGAGGGAGAAGGGGCTGGGGCTCATCGTATTTCTTCAAGCTGCTGATGATCCTTTCCTTGGCTGGGAGGAAAAAAAAAAGGAAGAGATGCAAAGCGTTCGCCACCAATTCTTGCTTTCCAGATGCTGAATCTATTTGGGAGAGGGCTGTTTTTCGGCTGACCCAGCACCTTAATAACCTGCAATCCATAAATAGTCTGGAATATCTGTGGAGATTCTCAATCATCCAGGTCACAGACAAACAACATCCACACTAATTTACATCAGACAAAAAGGTATTTAAAGGCCAGTGCTCTGACAGACGAGCTCAGTTCAAAGCGCACTGACGATGTCCCCTTCCGTTCAGGAAAGACCATGACTCAGCAACATCCAGACAAACAACATCCACACTAATTTACATCACACAAAAAGGTATTTAAAGGCCACTGCTCTGACAGACGAACTCAATTCAAAGAACACTGACGTTGTCCCCTTCCATTTAGGAAAGACCATGACTCAGCAACAACCAGACAAACAACATCCACACTAATTTACATCAGACAAAAAGGTATTTAAAGGCCAGCGCCCTGGCAGACGAGCACAATTCAAAGCGCACTTATGTTGTCCCCCTCCATTTAGGAAAGACCATGACTCAGCAACATCCGGACGAACAACATCCACACTAATTTACATCAGACAAAAAGGTATTTAAAGGCCAGCGCCCTGCCAGACGAGCACAATTCAAAGCGCACTGATGTTGTCCCCCTCCATTCAGGAAAGACCATGACTCAGCAACAAAGGGACGAACAACACCCACACCAATTTACATCAGACAAAAAGGTATTTAAAGGCCAGCGCCCTGCCAGACGAGCACAATTCAAAGCGCACTGATGTTGTCCCCCTCCATTCAGGAAAGACCATGACTCAGCAACAAAGGGACGAACAACACCCACACCAATTTACATCAGACAAAAAGGTATTTAAAGGCCAGCGCCCTGCCAGACGAGCACAATTCAAAGCGCACTGATGTTGTCCCCCTCCATTCAGGAAAGACCATGACTCAGCAACATCCGGACGAACAACATCCACACTAATTTACATCAGACAAAAAGGTATTTAAAGGCCAGCGCCCTGCCAGACGAGCACAATTCAAAGCGCACTGATGTTGTCCCCCTCCATTCAGGAAAGACCATGACTCAGCAACAAAGGGACGAACAACACCCACACCAATTTACATCAGACAAAAAGGTATTTAAAGGCCAGCGCCCTGCCAGACGAGCACAATTCAAAGCGCACTGATGTTGTCCCCCTCCATTCAGGAAAGACCATGACTCAGCAACAAAGGGACGAACAACACCCACACCAATTTACATCAGACAAAAAGGTATTTAAAGGCCAGCGCCCTGCCAGACGAGCACAATTCAAAGCGCACTGATGTTGTCCCCCTCCATTCAGGAAAGACCATGACTCAGCAACAAAGGGACGAACAACACCCACACCAATTTACATCAGACAAAAAGGTATTTAAAGGCCAGTGCTCTGACAGACGAGCTCAATTCAAAGCACACTGACAATGTCCCCCTCCCGAATGGAGACGAAAAGTTTGCAACCAAATCGCCAAGCTCGGAGATCAAACAAACAGCCCAATTATCAATCCAAGCTACTAATATTCAAACACATTTCAATAAATAAAATACCTAACAAAGGGTCGGTGAAGTCAGTCTGCGCCGGCGAAGCACTTGAGGCAGGAAGGGGTCCCACTCTGACTTGAAACCAGAGGTCTAAGGTTTCCTGGAACTCGTGCTGAATCTGCTGAACGTTGACAAATTCCATCCAGAGATCCTTCAAGCGAGCAGCAGGTGGACAGTAAAAAGCAGCAACGGGGAGAAAGACATTTTTAGTTGCCAGTAAGATCAATTAAAGCACTCAACTTTAATTTAAACCACCCACCCCGCTTGGGGTGGCTGCCAATTAGCATGGATGCTAAATGGAATGGAAGCTTTGAGGTCCCCGTTGCACAAGTGCAATCACACTTCTGCGTAATGCAAAATGATTTGTCAAATCCACAGTGAATCAGAACGGAGGAGCCACTGAGACCTGTGTCATGCCTCCATCGGAGCCTGAATCTGATGAAGACAATGAGCTGGAACAGGACCCTATGGAGACAGAGGGAGAGGTGTCTGTGGCTTCAGAGGGATGTGGGGCCGAGGCAGGCCAGGGCCCTTCAGGATTGGGACAGGAGGAACAGGAGAGACAGAGTTCAGGCGATGAGCAGGGGCCACCCTCTCCTGAGCAGGGGGTTGGACTAGATGACCTCCAAGGTCCCTTGTAGTTCAGTTCTATTCTATTCTATTCTATTCTATTCTATTCTATTCTATTCTATTCTATTCTATTCTATTCTAATAATGATGATGATGATGATGATGATGATGATGATGATGATGATGATGTTGGAAGGAACTTTGGAGGGCATCTATTCTATTCTATTCTATTCTTAGTTCTATTCTATTCTATTCTATTCTATTCTTAGTTCTATTCTATTCTATTCTATTCTATTCTATTATTATTCTATTCTACTCTATTCTATTCTGCTCTATTCCTATTCTTAGTTCTATTCTATTCTATTCTATTCTATTCTTAGTTCTATTCTATTCTATTCTATTCTATTATTATTCTATTCTACTCTATTCTATTCTGCTCTATTCCTATTCTTAGTTCTATTCTATTCTATTCTATTCTATTCTATTCTTAGTTCTATTCTATTCTATTCTATTCTATTATTATTCTATTCTACTCTATTCTATTCTGCTCTATTCCTATTCTTAGTTCTATTCTATTCTAT
The DNA here is from genome assembly GCF_016545835.1 of Crotalus tigris. Classification (NCBI taxonomy): domain Eukaryota; kingdom Metazoa; phylum Chordata; class Lepidosauria; order Squamata; family Viperidae; genus Crotalus; species Crotalus tigris. The sequence continues at coordinate 252,122 of NW_024096724.1, forward strand.
TCTATTCTATTCTATTCTATTCTATTATTATTCTATTCTACTCTATTCTATTCTGCTCTATTCCTATTCTTAGTTCTATTCTATTCTATTCTATTCTATTCTATTCTATTCTATTCTATTCTATTCTATTCTATTCTATTCTATTCTATTATTATTCTATTCTACTCTATTCTATTCTGCTCTATTCCTATTCTTAGTTCTATTCTATCCTATCCTATCCTATCCTATCCTATCCTATTCTAAATTAACCAGTGGAACAACCTGCCTCCAGAAGCGGTGAACGCTCCAACACTGGAAGTTTTTAAGAAGAGACTGGACAGCCGATTTTGTCCGAAATGGTATAGGGCAGGGGTTCTCAACCTTGGCAACTTTAAGACTTGTGGACTTCAACAAGGGCACTGGCTGAGGACTTCTGGGAGTTGAAGTCCACAAGTCTTAAAGTTGCCAAAGTTGAGAACCCTTGGTATAGGGTTTCCTGCCTGAGCAGAGGGTTGGACTAGATGACCTCCAAGGTCCCTTCTAGTTCAGTTCTGTTCTATTCTAATAATAATAATAATAATAATAATAATAATAATAATAATAATAATAATAATAATAATAATGTTGGAAGGGACTTTGGAGGGCATCTATTCTATTCTATTCTATTCTATTCTGTTCTATTATTAATTAACCAGTGGAACAACCTGCCTCCAGAAGCTGTGAATGCTCCAACACTGGAAATTTTAAAGAAGAGATTGGACAGCCATTTGTCTGAAATAATATAGGGTTTCCTGCCTGAGCAGGGGGTTGGACTAGATGACTTCCAAGGTCCTTTCCAACTTTATCATCATCATTATCATCATTATAATAATAATTCTGGGAGTTGAAGTCCACAAGTTATAAAAGGGCCAAGTTTGAAGACCCCTGATCTACACCCTTACATATAAGTAACATATATAACTATCCATTCCTTTTTTACCTGCTGGTTCTGCATGATCTTGGCAAGCCGATGTCCATCGTATTGCTTGGGCAAAGAGGGAATGTAGATGTCTCCTTTCTGGAACCTTTCTTCTTCCAGCCACAGAACAAATGTGGAAAAAAGCCTGAAAACATATCCAAAATAGAAGGTTTGAAGGAGGAGGACCTCACTTTTTTGGTTGTTACGTAACACACACACAAGTTTCTTCAAACTGTATATACGCCATAGAATAAACAAAAAGGACCAAGCTACATGCCCATTGCTTTCAAAGTACGACATCACCAGTTTCATCAATTATTTGAGCATCAATCATGAAGCCAAGAAGGTCCTCAGAAGACTGATAGGGGTTCCTCAAGCAAACCTGTTGCCTTGTTCACAATGGAATCATGTGACATCCCCAAGGCCAGGGCTCTTCCAACTTGGCCACTTTAAGCCTTGTGGACTTCAACTCCCAGAATTCCTCAGCCAGTGGGAGTTGAAGTCCACAAGTCTTAAAGTGGCCAAGTTGGAAGAGCCCTGCTCAAGGCTGTTGGCTTGAGACAATTCAGGGCACATCATGGTGGATTCCCCATCCAACCTCCATAAATCCATGGATCTTGGACTCCCGTATTAGCCGAGATCCTCGGAGAAACCACCATCTAAAAGACCACCCAAGGTTACCTGACAAGGTCCTTGTGAAGCTCTAAGAAAGTCACATAATTGGCCTTGCTGAAGCCTTTGGCGGTCGGATGTTCGCTTCCGCCTGCTGGGCTGTCCAACTGGAGCATTTTGCTAGCGGAATGGTGGAAGTCGGTGGCCTCAATCAGATGCTGCTTCAGGTCGTTCAGCAGGCTAAGATGAGTAGGAGCCTGGAAGAATCGCCTCCCGACGCAGCCATCGTTGGGTAGCCTTAAAAGCAGAAATCCGGTCGTTTAGAACACAGCTCCCCAACCTTTCCGGTTTATGGGTTCAGTGAGGGGAAGGGGGAAAGAGGGGATGGTTTGGGGGGGGACAGGGTGTGCACATGAATGAGCACCCGTTATTCGAATGGGGTGCTCACGCCCACAACCCTCACACGAGTGGGGACCTGAGCACCCGTGACCCTCACACAAATGAGACCTTTAGTGCCCGACCCTCACACAAATAGGGCCCTGAGCACCAATGACTCTCACAAAATGGAGCCCTGAGCACCTATGACCCTCACAAAATGGGACCCTGAGCACCCATGACCCTCACACAAATGGGGCCCTGAGCACCCATGACCCTCACATAAATGGGGCCCTGAGCACCCATGACCCTCACACAAATGGGGCCGAGTGCCTGCAACCCTCACACAAATGGGGCCCTGAGCACCAATGACTCTCACAAAATGGGGCCCTGAGCACCTATGACCCTCACAAAATGGGACCCTGAGCACCCATGACCCTCACATAAATGGGGCCCTGAGCACCCATGACCCTCACATAAATGAGGCCCTGAGCACCCATGACCCTCACACAAATCGGGCCCTGAGCACCCATGACCCTCACAAAATGGGGCCCTGAGCACCCATGACCCTCACACAAATGGGGCCCTGAGCACCCATGACCCTCACATAAATGGGGCCCTGAGCACCCATGACCCTCACACAAATGGGGCCGAGTGCCTGCAACCCTCACACAAATGGGGCCCTGAGCACCTGACCCTCACATAAATGGGGCCCTGAGCACCCATGACCCTCACCCCTGAGCACCCATGACCCTCACACAAATAGGGCCCTGAGCACCCATGACCCTCACAAAATGGGGCCCTGAGCACCCATGACCCTCACAAAATGGGACCTTGAGCACCCATGACCCTCACAAAATGGGGCCCTGAGCACCCATGACCCTCACATAAATGGGGCCCTGAGCACCCATGACCCTCACACAAATGGGGCCCTGAGTGCCTGCAACCCTCACACAAATGGGGCCCTGAGCACCCATGACCCTCACATAAATGGGGCCCTGAGCACCCATGACCCTCACATAAATGAGGCCCTGAGCACCCATGACCCTCACACAAATAGGGCCCTGAGCACCCATGACCCTCACAAAATGGGGCCCTGAGCACCCATGACCCTCACACAAATTGGGCCTGAGCACCTGCAACCCTCACACAAATGGGGCCCGGAGCACACACTACCCTCACACAAATGGGGCCGAGCACACATGACCCTCACACAAATGGGGCCCTGAGCACCCGTGACCCTCATACAAATGGGGCCCCCAGCGTCCACGACCCTCACACAAGTGGGGCTCCAAGCACCCAAGATGCTCATGCGCGCACCAGCCAGTCACTCGTGCGGCCCGGTTGCAAATAGGCCATGGATCACTAGTGAGCCACAACCCACAGTTTGGGGATCCCTGATTTATAACCAACACAAATCAACTTATGTTAGTATTCCTGGTGTGTAATTCACCATCTGCTTCTATGCCATTTCTTCCCCATTCTTATGCACATTTTTTTTTAAAAAAAAAAATATCTATGTATATTTTGAAATCATTCTTTGAAATATATAGACTTTTATGACAGTTGGGTAGGGCACTCTAGGGCATATGGAGAGCTTTTCTACGTATTATTTTATTTAGATTCATTTAGATTTTGGTATCCCGCCTTTATTGTTTTGATAAATAACTCAAGGCAGCAAACATATCTAATGCACCTTCCTCTTATTTTCCCCAGTTGGGCTGAGAGGGACTAGACCAGGGGTAGGCAACCTTGGCTCTTTTGTGACTCGTGGACTTCAACAGCCAGCCATGCTGAGGGGAAAGGGAGAGATTTCCAAGCTGAGCCAGGCTGGCTCAGGAATTCTGGGAGTTGAAGTCCACGAATCATAAAAGAGCCAAGGTTGCCTACCCCCGGTTTAGGCCTAGGCCGCTTCATGACTTGTGGACTTCAACTCCCAGAATTCCTGAGCCAACATGGGGGAACTATGGCCCCTTCATGACTCGCGGATTTCAACTCCCAGAATTCCTCAGCCAGCATGGCTCAGCTTGGAAACCTCTCCCTTTCCCCTCAGCATGGCTGGCTCAGGAATTCTGGGAGTTGAAGTCCACGAGTCATAAAAGAGCCAAGGTTGCCTACCCCTGGACTAGAACACAGTCACCCAGCTGGCAATCATGTCTAAGGCGGGACTAGAACTCAGTCTCCTGGTGATTGGCCCAAAGTCAATAAGCTGGCTTTGATGTCTAAGGCAGGACTAGAATTCACAGTCTCCTAGTAACTGGCCCAAAGTCACCTAGCTGCATTTTCTGCCGAAGGCAGGACTAGAACTCACAGTCTCCTGGTGACTGGCCCAAAGTCAATAAGCTGGCTTTGATGTCTAAGGCAGGACTAGAATTCACAGTCTCCTAGTGACTGGCCCAAAGTCACCTAGCTGCATTTTGTGCTGAAGGCAGGACTAGAACTCACAGTCTCCTGGTGATTGGCCCAAAGTCAACAAGCTGGCTTTGATGCCTAAGGCGGGACTAGAACTCACTGTCTCCTGGTGCCTTAACTGACTAGACCAAACTGGCTCGTAGAGTCTGTACTCTCTTGAAACTAGAATAGACCATTTGATCGTGGGGCTGTCGGCATTTAAAACAACTCACGCCGTTCCGCAAAGTCCCCCATCGTTGACTAACGATAACTCACCCATCCTGTAATCCCGGGCGCTGTAAATAGAGAAGGAAGAATTTTTGGCAAATAAGCGGTAGGAGAGGGTGATCCACCGGCGTGCTCAGGGCTTGGTGAGCCCATCGGTAAATCAGCAGGCGCTGAAGAGAAGGCACCATGGGTAGCTTGAGCTGGCTCTGAGCTTTCTGTGGGAGGGAGGGAGGGAGGGGGGGAAGGGATGAGAGGGAGGAAAGCAAGGATGGAAAGAAGGGAAAGAGGGAGGAAGAAAAGAAAAAAGGGTGGAAGGGAGAGAGGAAGGATAGGATGGAGGGGGAGGAAGGCAGGGAGGAAAGAAAGGATGGATGGATGGATGGATGGATGGATGGATGGATGGATGGATGGATGGATGGATGGGTGGGTGGATAGATGGATGGATGGAAGGAAGGAAGGATGGCAGGGAGGGAGGAAGGAAGGAAAAAAGAAGGGTGGCAGGAAAGGAGGGAAGGAAAGGAAGGAAGGGGAAGGAAGGAAAGGGAAGGAAGGGAGGAAGGGAAGGGAAGGGAAGGAAGGAGGGAAGGGAAGGAAGGGAGGGAGGAAGGAAGGAAAAAGTGAAGGGAATGAAAGAATATAGGAAGGAAGGGAAGGGAAGGGAAGGGAAGGGAAGGGAAGGGAGGAAGGAAGGGAGGAAGGAAGGAAGGAAGGAAGGAAGGAAGGAAGGAAGGAAGGAAGGAAGGAAGGAAGGAAGGAAGGAAGGAAGGAAGGAGAGGGTTAGATGGTCTCCAGTAATTGATTCATTCATTTTTATATAACATTTAATTCCCAGAGCTTCATTGTTCTGAAGCATTGCCAAAACAGAGAGAGAGTACAATTATTTAAAAACGTTTGCCTCTCTTTTATCAACATCTCCCACTCATCAGGCAGAGCCTCTATTCCAAGAGAGATTATATATATGAAGAATAATTTTCTGATGTACCTTCAGAGCCTGGTCAGGCGAAACGGAACTGGTAACCAGCTCCCTCACCACGACTCTACGGAGCTGGGAATCCTCTTCAAATATGGACTCCATATTCAGGACACTCCAGGCAAACCAAACCTGTTAAGTCAGAAAGCAACCCTGGCCTGTTGATTAATTTATGAAAAGGTATAGGGCCACCCAAGCTACTTCCGGGCAGCTCACAAGGACAACGACAACAACAACAACAACAAAAAAAGCAGTAACTCCTGTCCCACCCACCCCCAACTCCCCGATGACAGCAAGCAAATGAGCCATTTGATGGGTTCCATCACACTCTGGGGTCCCCCAGGCCGGTTGGGAAAAGAGTGTCAAAGTGGGAGGGGTTGATCTTAGCTCCCCAGAGATGATGTTCCAGAGCAGTGGTTCTCAACCTTTTTAATGCCGCAACCCCCCAACCGGTCGTAAGTCGAGGACTACTCAACTGGTGCAGCATCGTTTGCAGACTGGGACTTTTGGTGGGCTCAGCAGGGCAGAGACAGCCTGGACAATTCCTATTGGCTTTTGAAAGCCAATAGAATTAGACTCTATTCAAGAGAGTCTATTCTATTGTCTTTCAAAAGCCAATAGAATAAAAGGGAGGAGCACAGCTAAGGAAAAGGGGGAAAAAATGGCGGACTGCATTGTTTGGTGACCCCCATGAAATGGTCGTTTGACCCCAAATGGGGTCCCGACCCACAGGTTGAAAACCACTGTTCCAGAGGGAAGCAGCCACCAGGATGAAGGTCCTTCTTCTTGGACCCATTAGATCAGGGATCCCCAACCTTTGGGGCACCAGGGACCAATTCTGTGGAGAGAGATTTACCCACAGTCCGGAGGATGCGTGGTTTTGTGTGTTGCCTGCATCCCACGGATGAAGCTTTGCTTCTTTGTGCGGACCGGTTGCTGGCATGGTGAGGGCCGGTACTGGTCCAGACCGGGGTTTGGGGACCCCTGGTTTACACAACGCACTGAGTCATAAACTAGCCAAGTGTGATCTAATTCATGTTCTACGGAAGCCTGCAACCTCTATACAGCCCTGGTTAACAAGCACATTCCTGCACATGGATACATGATAGCAGTCTTCTAGTATCTCAGGGGCTGCCCCAAAGAAGAGGGAGTCAAGCTATTCTCCAAAGTGCCTGAAGGCAGGACAAGAAGCAACGGGTAGAAACTCATCAAGGAGAGAAGCAACCTAGAACTAAGGAGAAACTTCCTGACAGTGAGAACAATTAACCCGTGGAACAACCTGCCTCCAGAAGCGGTGAATGCTCCAACATTGGAAGTTTTTAAGAAGAGACTGGACGGCCATTTGTCCGAAATGGTAGAGGGTTTCCTGCCTGAGCAGGGGGTTGGACTAGATGACCTTCAAGGTCCCTTCCAGCTGAAGGATTCTATGATTCTAGAAAGAAGGAAGGAAGGAAGGAAGGAAGGAAGGAAGGAAGGAAGGAAGGAAGGAAGGAAGGAAGGAAGGAAGGAAGGAAGGACAATGGATGGAAACTAACCAAGGAGAGAAGCAACCTAGAACTAAGGAGAAACTTCCTGACAGTGAGAACAGTTAACCAGGGGAACTACCTGCCTCTAGAAGCTGTGAATGCTCCAACACTGGAAGTTTTTAAGAAGAGACTGGACAGCCATTTGTCCGAAATGGTATAGGGTTTCCTGCCTGAGCAGGGGGTTGGACTAGATGACCTCCAAGGTCCCTTCCAACTTTATTATTATTATTATTATTAGTATGGATCATCGCACAGTCAGCCAGATGTTCAGACTGGATTTGGCATTTTGTCTACCTATCGAGTCCTTACCCAGGATGATGATGATGATGACGATGATGATTATTACAGCTGCTGTGAGTGGCTTCTAAGTCAGTGTTTCCCAAACTTGACAATTTTAAGGCATGAGGACTTCAACTCCCAGAATTCCACAGCCAGCAACGCTGGCTGTGGAATTCTGGGAGTTGAAGTCCACATGCCTTAAAATTGTCAAGTTTGGGAAACACTGTTCTAAGTAAACATACTCATAAGTGTCACCAAGCTAGATGCAAAATGTGGGTTGCAGGGGTTAGTGAAACTACTGGAACCAAACTGATTGATTCCCTTAAATTACTACACTGATGTTCAGATAGGCCCTAGAGCAGAGGTCCCCAACCTTTTGGGCACCAGGCACCGGTTCCGTGGAGAGAGGTTATTCCGCGGACCGGAGAGTGCGTGGTTTTGTGTGCTGCCTGCATCTCACAGATGGGGCTTTGCTTGTTTGTGTGGACCAGGATTTGGCATGCTGCAGCCCAGTACCAGCCCACAGACCGGGGGTTGGGGACCCCCGTCCCACAAGAACGGGCCGTAAGCTCCAAGCTAATTTTAGCATTTCAAGTCTTACCTGTGTGGGGTTAGCATTTCCCTCGATGAAGGAAGGTGTGATGTTGCCTGCCACAATCCAGCTGACCAAGGAAGACAGCAGCCCTTTGTCACTGTGATAGCCCAGAGCATTCTGGGATATTTGAGCAAAAGAGAGGACACGTGGGTGAGATAAAGCCGTCTTCCTATAAGGTTCTTCCATGACAAGGGAACTGAAGCAACTTTATTTATCTATCGTATTTAGAAACCATCCATCTCCTTTGTGGAGGGACCCCCGGACGGGGTGCAAATAAAATGTTAGCAGCACCAAAATGGAATATAAACGTTTAAAATAGGGCAAGAATAGTTAAAAATGGGACATTAAAAGTTAACTAAAAGGCAGGGGGAGGGTCTTCAGAATGCTAATTGTGCTCCTCTTTGAGCTTCAAGCGAGATGCCAGACCCAGACTTTAGGGATTTTCAAAACGCCAAGGACTGGGGGCCCACATCCCCCCACCCTGGGGAAATATAATCCAAAGGAGAGGGGAGTGGCAAAGAAGGCTCTCTTCCTGGAGCCCACCAACCAGAATTCTTTAAAAGAACGGTTGCTGGAATTGGGGATGTCTAGTTTAATGAAGAGAAGGACGAGGGGGGACATGATAGCAGCCTTCCAGTATCTCAGGGGCTGCCCTAAAGAAGAGGGAGTCAAGCTATTCTCCAAAGCGCCTGAAGGGAGGACAAGGAGCAAGGGATGGAAACCAATCAAGGAGAGAAGCAACCTAAAACTAAGGAGAAACTTCCTTACAGTCACAACAATTAACCTGTGGAACAATTTGCCTCCAGAAGTTGTGAATGTTCCAACACTGGAGGTTTTAAGAAATTGTATAGGGTTTCCTGCCTGAGCAGGGGGTTGGACTAGAAGATCTCCAAGGACCCTTCCAGATCTATTCTATTCCATTCCATTCCATTTTTTCTATTCTATTCTATAACATTCCGTTCCATTGCATATTTCCTATTTTATTCCGTTCCATTTCATTCCATTCCATTCCATATTTCCTATTCTATTTCATTCCATATTTCCTATTTTATTCCATTCTATTTCATTCCACTCCATATTTCCTATTTTATTCCATTCCATATTTCCTATTCCATTCCATATTTCATATTTTATTCCATTCCATTTCATTCCATTCCATATTTCCTATTCTATTCCATTCCATTCCATATCTCCTATTCCATTCCATTCTATATTTCCTATTCTATTCCATTCCATTCCATATTTCCTATTCTATTCCATTCCATTCCATATCTCCTATTCCATTCCATTCTATATTTCCTATCCTATTCCATTCCATATTTCCTATTCCATTCCATTCCATATTTCCTATTCCATTCCATTCCATATTTCCTATTCTATTCCATTCCATTCCATATTTCCTATTCTATTCCATTCCATTCCATATCTCCTATTCCATTCCATTCTATATTTCCTATCCTATTCCATTCCATATTTCCTATTCCATTCCATTCCATATTTCCTATTCCATTCCATTCCATATTTCCTATTCTATTCTATTCCATTCCATTCCATATTTCCTATTCTATTCCATTCCATTCCATATCTCCTATTCCATTCCATTCCATATTTCCTATTCTATTCCATTCCATTCCATATTTCCTATTCCATTCCATATTTCCTATTCCATTCCATTCTATATTTCCTATCCTATTCCATTCCATATTTCCTATTCCATTCCATTCCATATTTCCTATTCCATTCCATTTCTTATTTTCTATTCTATTCCATTCCATTCCATATTTCCTATTCCATTCCATTCCATATTTCCTATTCCATTCCATTCCATAGATGTTTAAGAGGCGAAACTGATGTTCATCAAACCTGGGGAACTACCTTTTTTCCCAGGCTACGTTCCCTTTCACTCCAAAAGGCCTGGCTTCCAACAACAGGAGAACAAGACGGCCACCAAAATGATACTGCTAGCGGCTCAGATAAGAAGTCGGAAAATCCCATTCTTGGGCGTCACCGTTTTACCAGTGTCGGAAATCACGACGAGGCTCTTCCCCGCTGGAAATCTCTGTGGGAAAGTCAGCCGGGAGAAAGAGCCGTGTACCTTGTGCTGCTGGTAGAGCAACTTCTGCAAGCAGTCCTCCTGGTTGAACTGGAACGCAGCTTGGCACAGGCCGTCCATCAGCTCCAGGACGGCTCTCTCCTTGTGCCACAGCGGCTGGCTGGTCAGGAGCTGGACCCAGAATTCGAACACGGCAGCCGGGCCGATCCCGCTGGGGTGGCTGCTCATAAAAATGTGGCCCTGTCGAAATAAAGCAGAGAGGGAGATTATTGGGCTGGTAGTAAAAAAAAAAAAATGGGAGGGGAGATCCAAGGCCTACACAATTCAGCAGCCACAATTCGGCCCGATGTTTCAGGGTTGGCAAGACTTTTTCTGCCTCCATTACCAGGTGAGAATGAATGTGGTGTAGCACTGAATATAGTTCTTTAGGGCAGGGGTCCCCAGTCTGTGAGCCACAGCCCACTAACCGGGCCGTGGCCTCCTGGCCACTGGGCCACAGGACAGGCTGGCCAGTGCTTGCAGTTGTCCCCGCTCGCACTAGCGTCGCAGCTGCATGGGCTAAACTGGACTCCACATGGCCTAAACGGGGCGCTGTGCGGCCTAAACGGGGTGCCATTCGGCAAAAATGGGGCTCTGTGTGGCCTAAATGGGGCTTCACGTGGCCTAAACGGGGTGCTCTGCGGCCTAAATGGGGTGCCATTCGGCCTAAATGAGGCGCTGTGTGGCCTAAACGGGGTGCTGTGCGGCCTAAACAGGGTGCCATTTGGCGAAAACGGGGCTCCGTGTGGCCTAAATGGGGCTTCACGTGGCCTAAACGGGGCTCCACACGACTTAAACGGGGCGCCGTGCAGCCTAAACAGGGCGCCATGCAGGAAAAACAGGGCGCCGCGCAGCCTAAACGGGACACGTGGCAAAAAACGGGCCAGCGCTGGTGCCCACAGGGTGAAAACGGGACAGGACTAGCGAGTGTCATGTGGGCACTAGCGCTGCCCCATTTGCATTGCGTGTGTGCTTGCCGCTGCCCCGCTTGCGCGTACATAAAATCCTTCCCCTTCCCTTTCCCTCCGGTCTGCCGACCGAGACAGGATGGGGGCCTCTGTTTGATGGGATCCCAGTCCTCTGTCTGATTGGAAGCAGAATAAGAGTCTTCAGGGATCTCCGTTGCGCATCTATTTCCTGACCTGAATCATGGAGTTCAACAGCTTAACGTTTTTGCCGTAGCTTGTCCAAGTCAAATGCTGAGTCACCCTGTGGGTCATCTGCTGAGTCATCCCTTGGGGAGCACCACTGTCCAGCTGAAGGAACTGGTGGAAGAAGGAGAGAAACCTAGGGAAGCCAGAAACAAGTGGGCCGTCTAGTTATCCGGTCAACGGCAGAAGCGTCTCGATTCGTACCCCAGCCAAAATCCTCCCTCCATCCTAGCGCGAGAAGAGCAACCGATTATCAAGTGGAGCAGCGATATAGAAGACATCTGCTGTATTTCTTTATTTTCTCTCTCTCTCTCTCTTCGCTTTGCTTTGGCACAGGTTTTTTTTTTTTAACCTCTCTCTCTCTCTTCGCTTTGCTTTGGCACAGTTTTTTTTTTTTGGCAGTAGGATAGGTTTGAGTTTTTCAAAAAAAGCCCCAAAAGATAAATAGGAAAGCAAACAAATCTCTCCTTCAAAAGTTTGTAAGACACCTTTTGGATGTTCATTAATATAAATGGGTTGGGAACGGCACCTTCGTAGGCTGCGGAGGAGATGGAGCAAAGCATTCCTTTGCATTCTCAAGTAGGTGCCAGAATCTTTGATTTTTCTTCGGGCTTCGCACACCTCCCGGTGTTTGTTTGCTTTCTATTCCCTTGAACGTGGCTTGAAGGTGGAACTCTGCGGTGTAGGTTTCCAGGAGATTGAAGGCTCCTGACTCACAAGGGCCTTGAACAGGTTGCAGAAACAGGCAGCTATCCCAAAGGTGTTTTTTTCAAGAGGCAACTGAACTTCCTTTGTTTTTCTTTGAAGACGTTTCGCTTCTCGTCCAAGAAGCTTCTTCAGCTCGGACTGGATGGTGGGGAACGGAAGGATTTATACTCCTTACAGACAGCCGGTCATTTGCCTTCTTTTAGAGAGTCGTTGAGGCCACCGGGAGGTTGACCTGTGTCCTCTGGGTCACCTGCATGGTGAAAATGGGTGTGGAGCCTTCTTGGGATTGCTGAAAGGACTCTGTTGTTGACTGGAGATAGATGATTTATATTTATATACCTTGCAGACAGCTGGTCGTTAGTACTCTTCCTGAGAATCGTTGAGGCCACCTGCAGGCTTATCTGTGCCCTCAGGGTCACCTGAGTGGTGCAAATGGGTGTGGAGCCTTCTTGGGACTGCTGAAAGGACTTTGTTCTTGCCTGGAGATAGATGATGTCAGATCCCTCCCCCTCTGCTCAGTTTTGACCTAGATGGCCTCTTGCACCCCTCTTTCAAACCATCTGTCCTCTCTGTCCAAAATGTGGACTTTGCTGTCTTCAAAAGAGTGGCCTTTGTCTTTTTAAATGCAGATGGTCTGCTGACTCTTGCCCTGATGGGTTTGTTCTTCACCCCCATTTGCACCACTCAGGTGACCCTGAGGACACAGTTCAACCTCCAGGTAGCTTTAATGACTCTCTAAAACAGTGGTTCTCAACTTGTGGGTCGGGACCCCATTTGGGGTCGAACGACCATTTCACGGGGGTCGCCAAACAACGCAGTCCGCCATTTTTTCCCCCTTTTGCTCAGCTGTGCTCCTCCCTTTTATTCTATTGGCTTTTGAAAGCCAATAGAATAGACTCTCTTGAATAGGGTCTAATTCTATGGGCTTTCAAAAGCCCATAGGAATTGTCCAGGCTGTCTCTGCCCTGCTGAGCCCGCCAAAAGTCCCAGTCTGCAAACGGTGTTGCACCAGTTGAGTAGTCCTCGACTTACGACCGGTTGGGGGTCGCAGCACTCTCTCCTCCTCCTGCTGCTCTTCTTCTTTTCTTCTTCTCCTCCTCCTCCCCTCTCCTCCTCTTCCTCTTCTCCTCCTCCTCCTCCTCCTCCTCCTTCTTCTCTAAAAGAAGGCAAATGACCAGCTGTCTGCAAGGAGTATAAATTCTTCCATTTCCCCACCATCCAGCCAGAGTTGAAGAAGCTTCTTGGGATGAGAAGCGAAACTTCTTCAAAGAAAAAAAAAAAAGAAGAAAGTCCAGTTGCCTCCTGAAAAAAAAAAGCACCTTTGGGATAAGCACGACCTGGATGACCTAAAACAGTAATGGCGAACTTTTTAGAGACCGAGTGCCCAAACTGCAACCCAAAACCCACTTATGCATCATCGAGTGCCGGGTGGGCGTGGCCCATTGGGTGGGCGTGGCCCATTGACAGAAACTCCTCACAGGTTCAAAAGAGGTTATGGATGATATTTTAGCAACTGGAAGATCGCTACAAAATTCTTAACTTTCTCCCGAATCTGATCCAGGAGGGCTGAGGTTTCAACAGAGAAAGAGACATGCCTTCAAGAAATATATATAAAAAAGGAGAGATTCCAGAGCACCAACAAAGATTGTTACTTCAACACAGGCACTTCTGGGAATAGAATAGAATAGAATAGAGTAGAGTAGAGTAGAGTAGAGCAGAACAGAACAGAACCTATACCATCTCAGATAAGTGACTGTCTAGTCCAGTGATGGCGAACCTTTTAGAGACTGAGTGCCAAAACTGCAACCCAAAACCCACTTATGCATCGTTGAGTGCCGGGTGGGCGTGGCTGCAGTGGTAACGGCAGACTGGGTGGGAGTAAAAAGTTCAATCAATCAATTCCAACTTTGCAAGATCTTTTTTTCCCCCGCGAGAAGTTGAAATTGACTGATTGATTGAACCTTTTTTTTTTGCACACGGCGGCAGAGGCCTAAAGCGAAAAGGTTTTATAAAACTCAGCTGAAGGCCTAGGACTGGGGCGATGGTGCACAAGCCCACAGAGAGGGCTCTGAGTGCCGCCTCTGGCACCCGCGCCATAGGTTCACCACCACTGATCTAAAATCTCCACAGACAAAATGCAGAAGAGATTGACAATGTTAAGATCCAAACCACAGGTGGGTTTTTCAGAGCAAGGTAGATCATCACCTGAAGGCTTAATCGTGGGGTTCGGGAATACAGGTTGTCCTTGACCAGTAGCCAAACAATGGAGACCAAAATTTCCTTTGCCAAGCAAGGTAACTGGGAAGTGAGCTTTGTCCCATTAAAGACCTTTTTGCCAGTCGTTAAGCGAATCACTGCACTTGTTAAGCGAATCTGGCTTCTATCCATTGGAAGCCAGCTGGGAAGGTCACAAACAGTCATCTATCACTGTGGGACACCGCATAATAATAATAATAATAATAATAATAATAATAATAATAATAATAATAATGATGATGATGATGATGATGATGATGATGATGATGGAAGGGCCTTGGAGGTCATCTAGTCCAACCCCCCGCTCAGGCAGGAAATCCTATACCAGGGATAGGCAACCTTGGCTCTTTTATGACTCATGGACTTCAACTCCCAGAATTCCTGAGCCAGCATGGCTCAGCTTGGAAACCTCTCCCTTTCCCCTCAGCATGACTGGCTCAGGAATTCTGGGAGTTGAAGTCCACGGGTCATAAAACAGCCAAAGTTGCCTACCCCTGGTCTAGACTCTAGGCCTAGGGTAGGGGGTCTTCAAACATGGCCCTTTTATGACTTGTGGACTTCAACTCCCAGCATTCCTGAGCCAGCATGGGGGAACTATGACCCCCTCATGATTCATGGACTTCAACTCCCAGAATTCCTGAGCCAGCATGGGGGAACTATGGGCCCTTCATGACTCGTGGACTTCAACTCCCAGCATTCCTGAGCCAGCATGGGGGAACTATGGCCTCCTCATCATGGACTTCAACTCCCAGAATTCCTGAGCCAGCATGGCTCAGCTTGGAAACTTCTCCCTTTCCCCTCAGCACGGCTGGCTCAGGAATTCTGGGGGTTGAAGTCCACCAGTCATAAAAGAGCCAAGGTTGCCTACCCCTGCCCTAGGGGTCGTCTGAACATCTGGCTGACTGTGCGATGATCCATAATAATAATAATAATAATAATAATAATAATAATAATAAAGTTGGAAGGGACCTTGGAGGTCATCTAGTCCAACCCACTGCTCAGGCAGGAAACCCTATACCATTTCGGACAAATGGCTGTCCAGTCTCTTCTTAAAAACTTCCAGTGTTGGAGCATTCACTGCTTCTGGAGGCAGGTTGTTCCACTGGTTAATTATTCTCACTCTCATGCATAAAATACATGTCAGTTGTCTGAATTTTGATCCCGTGACCTTGGGGATGCTGAAATGGTCATTAAGCATGAAAAACAGTCCTCGGTCATTTTTTTTTTTCAGTGCCATTGTAACTTGGGACAGTGACTAAGTGAACGGCTGTAAGTCAAGGACTACCTGTGATGGGACCTCAGCAAAACGTTTTGGATTTCCGGCATGGGATTCGTCTTCTGAGAAGGCTCAGCTGCCAAGGGGGTGAAAAGACGAGCCAAATCATGGTCAAATCTGAACTCACTTTTCGTTCTTGAGAAGATAATAATGGCACGGGTAGAACAGCAGTAACACTTTATCCAGGACGTGAACCACGGTCCTCAAATGCCGTGATTGTACCAGAATGCCCAGAAAAGAGATCCCTTCAGCACAGAAGCTGTCAATGCTGTCAACAGAAAGAAATATATTTCATTTTGCAGATTCGTCCATACTGAATCCAAGTTGGCCCTCGCAGATAAACGGACGGAAGAATAACGCTTAAAACGGAGCTCCCGTTTGGTTTTAAACCTGGTTAAGTTTCGAGGGGAGATGCTTTCGAATTCCTGGTATCCAAACACCCCTTTGGGGGATTTTCTACCCTAAGCTAGATTAAAAAAAAACCTAGATTCTCAGATGTTCTACCCATTTATCCGTATGTTTATAATCTGCTCTCCTCACCACCCTCTGCACCGCCTTCCTGTCTGAAGCAGGGAGGCTTCCAAACCAGACTGTGATGCCGTGGGACAGGATGCTCTCGATCGTCCCCCTGTAGTATCATGGAAAGAGTGGAAGGAGCAGTGGAAGCTTGGAACCAACTTCTAGCAGAGGTAGTGGGTCAGTCATTAGTGACTGAGTTTAAATATGCTTGGGATAAACACATGGCTAGCATATTTATTTATTTATTTATGAGACTTATATACCACTTTAAGTGCAAGCACTCTCTAAGCAGTGTACACCAGTAAGCAATGTATATATATATATATTTACATTGCCCCCAACAATCTGGGTCCTCATTTTACCTACCCCGGAAGGATTGAAGGCTGAGTCAACCTTGAGCCGGTGAGATTTGAACCGCTGACCTGCTGAACACAGTCAGCTAAAGTGGCCTGCAGTACTGCACTCTAACTGCTGCGCCACCTCGGCTCATGGTGGTACAAAATCGTGGTGGCGCAGTGATTAGAATGCAGAATTGTAGGCTAACTCTGCCGACTGCCAGGAGTTCGATTCGGACCAGCTCAAGATTGACTCAGCCTTCCATCTTTTTCTGAAGTCAGTAAAATGAGGACCCGGATTGATGGAGGCAATATACTGATTCTATAAACCAGGGATCCCCCAAACCCTGGTCCATGGGCCGCACCAGGCTGCAGCGCGCCAGAAACTGGGCCGCACAAACAAACGAAGCCCCATCCAAAAGATGCAGGCAGTACACTAAACCAGTGGTTCTTAACCTTTTTGAACGAATCGCCCCCTTGAGCCAATGAGGAAGTTGTCATCGCCCCCCCTCCCCCAACATAGCCTCTCAATCACAACACAGGAAATAATTCTTCCATTTATGCAAACCCT
Organism: Crotalus tigris; assembly: GCF_016545835.1. Taxonomy (NCBI): domain Eukaryota; kingdom Metazoa; phylum Chordata; class Lepidosauria; order Squamata; family Viperidae; genus Crotalus; species Crotalus tigris. The sequence goes on from NW_024096724.1 coordinate 268,943, forward strand.
TTTTTTGTTTTCTTTAAAATTGTCATCAGGACATATCGATGCAAATCATTTATTTCCAGTCTTTTCCCCCTATCTCCCATATTCTGGCTAATGGCGCGCCACTGTATGGGTAGAGGCTGCTGCGCAACACGCATGAAGATAAGCGATGCGTCTTCACATATGTATGGTGTTCTGTACTGAAGCTAGCTGGAGGAACATTTCAAAACATAATTCAATCCACTAATAGCGAGCGATCTGATGTTTTTGTACAACAGATATACAGCCATTCACGGTACGAAAAAGTCTCAAAAGTGTCCCCAAAACTTCTCACTCCATCGCCCCCATACCATACCTTCTTTCTCCCCTCCCTTCCCCCTGCTCCATGCCGCCAATCCCCAAAGGTTGGGCAACTCTGGTTTAGGAAAAAAAAAAACACGTAGAAAACTGGTGGTAGAAGAAGACCTAGTAATCCACCGAGTCTGCTCTTTGAGTTCTTTCTTATTTATTTTTATTTTTAAAATTTTCATCAGATAGCCATAGCACTTAAGCTTACATACCACTTCAAAGTGCTTTGCGGTCCCCTCTAAGTGGTTTACAGCAGTGGCCCTCAACCTTTAGGGCACCAGGGACCCATTCAGTGGAGAAAGGTTTTTTTTTGTGGACTGGAGGGAGCATGTTTTAGTGCCGTGGTTCTTAACCTGGGCGATATCGCCCCCCAGGGGGCAATTTTGTTTTTCAGGGGGACGATGGAATGAAAAGGGGCGACAGGTGCGATATGGGGGCGATGGAGCGAGAAGTTTTGGGGACACTTTTGAGACTTTTTCATACAGTGAATCGCTGTATATCTGTCGTACAAAAACATCAGATCGCTCACTATTAGTGGATTGAATTGTTTTCAAAGGTTCCTCCAGCTAGCTTCAGTACAGAATGCCGTACACATGTGAAGACGCATCGCTTATCTTCATGCACGTTGCGCAGCAGCCTCTACCCTTTTTATATTTCTTTTTGCGTCTTAAATTTCACTTGTAATTCAATCATTAAATGTTACTGTTTTTCTTTTCGGGCATTTCACTTTCTTGCCATGGAATTTTGTTTTCAGTGGTCATTACATTTAAGTATCTTGAATAAATAAGATAATAATGAAATACATGCATCACGAAGTTTGGGAATAAAGTGACGGGTGGCATCAAAATTTTTCACACAACTGAGATAGGGGAAAAAGTCTGGAAATAAATGATTTGCATCGGTATGTCCTGATGAACAATTTTAAAGAAAACAAAACAAGGGTTTGCATAAATGGAAGAATTATTTCCTAGGTTGTGATTGAGAGGTTATGTTGGGGGAGAGGGGCAATGACAACTTCCTCATTGGCTCAAGGGGGCCATTGGTTCAAAAAGGTTAAGAAACACTATTCTAAAGGACAGAGGGTGTTGAACAAAAACATGAATTACAAGCAGAAGGAAAAGGAAATCCTTACCTGTGGCCAACAGCAGACATCGCCAAGGCAAGGTAGCAGCCAATGGGGAGACTAGATCTGACCGCCTTCAGCAGCGGATGAAAGCTGGGTGAATCCGTCAGGTCGGGGATGGGGGATGGAGGCCAGGGCCCCTGCACGCCGTAATCATTCCTGTGGAGCTTTAATCTCAAAATCATCCCCCAGGCCCACTGGTTGAAGGAGCTTTCGGGGGTCTCGCCGTAACGGACAATGCTGGCCAGATAGGAGACCTGGGAGAGAGACGCGAACAGAAGAGAATAACAGAGTTGGAAGGGACCTTGGAGATCATCTAGTCCGACCCCCAGCTCAGGCAGGAAACCCCCTACCGTTTCAGACAAAAGGGTGGCCCAACGTCCCTCGGTTCTTCCCGAGGGAACCCAAAACTTTTACTCTTCAAAGAACTGCCTGGTTGTGAACCCAAAAGACGGTTAACTACTAGCGCGTTTCCCCGAAAGTAAGGCCTACACCAGGGGTAGGCAACCTTGGCCTTTTTATGACCCGTGGACCAACTCCCAGAATTCCTGAGCCAACATGGCTCAGCTTGGAAACCTCTCCCTCTCCCCTCAGCATGGCTGGCTCAGGAATTCTGGGAGTTGAAGTCCACGAGTCATAAAAGAGCCCAGGTTGCCTATCCCTGGCCTACACCAACAATAAGCCCTACCTTGATTGGGGGGGGGCTAATATAAACCCTATACCCAAAATAAGCCCTAGTTTGGGGGCGAGGCACACAGCTAAAAATCAAGCTAGGGTGGGGTGGGAGTGTGGGGCTGCCCCACCTGCCCCGCACCCACTAAGCCAGGCCTCCCCTCATCGGCCCACTTCTTCTTCTGAGGCCTCTTCTGCAGCCAGGCCTCCATTTCTCAGTCACATAGCGTTCTGTAAGGCCTCTGCAGCCAAGAACCGCGCTAGGGGTTCAATCTATAGCTCCGTTCCGCAAGAGATCTGCAGCCGAGCCACCTAGCTATGCATTGAATCCATAGCTCGGTACACAGCTGCTGAGACCTTCTGGAAAGGCCGTGACTGCAAAATGCAGGCCCGAGTGCAGCTGCAGAACTTCGGCCCCAGAAGAAGTGGACCGGCTGGGTGGAGCTGTCAGTGCCGGAGTTGAGGTAAGGCCTATCCTGAAAATTACCGTTTCTCTGTGTGGATGTTGCTTCTGGAAGTCCATTCTGGGCCTGGGCAACAAAAAATTAGCTACCGGTCCTGCCGAAGTGGTGCAAATCGGCTGAATCCCACCCCTGGCAACAGCCCACAGGTTGCACTTTGTTTTAATTTAATTTAACCCATAAAACTGGTTGTTCGAGCAACCACGTTAAATACGGTTTATTCCTTCAACCAGCAACTAAGGGAGAGTCAGAAGCAATGAAAGGGAGGCACCTGTTTGAAGCTTTCGGAAAGGAGTCCGCTGTAGGGCTTCTGGGGCAGATACATCTGATAGGCTTCTAAGATCATCAGTGCTACTTCCGCGTGGACTGCTGGATCGATGTGGAGGTAGCCCTGGTCAAAAACATCTTGCTGATTTTCAAGACAAGGAGACATTTTTTTTTTGTTCTATGGGGCTCCCTAACCATTTGCTAGTAAGCTCTTTTTTAAATATTTCATTTGTTTATTGCAGCCACAAAGCCATTCCAAAAATAGGATGCGAAAAGGTTCTGCATGACGATTCGTACGCTGGGCAGGTTTAAACAAAACCCAAATTACAAGAAGAAGGGGGGAAAAAAACAGTTTATTAATCCTGGTGTGTTTAAAAGAACCGTCCTGGGGCTTATGCTTTTCAACTGAAAACAACCTGAGAATGTAAGATACTGTTGACTGATGGATCCCATAGGATAGCATTAGTCAAACTCAGCAACTTTTAAGATGCATGGATTTCATTTAGGGAGGGGGGAAGGGAGAGGGAGGGAGGGAGAGATTGGGAGAGGGAGAAGAGGAAGAAGGGGAGGGGGAGTGGAGTGGAAAGGGGAGAGAGAGAAGAGAGTGGAGGGAGAAGGGAGAGGAGAGGGAGAGGAGAGAGTGAACAGGAGGGAGAGGGGAGAGGAGAGAGTGAACAGGAGGGAGAGGTGAGTGAACAGGAGGGAGAGGGGAGAGAGTGAACAGGAGGGAGAGGGGAGAGGAGAGAGTGAACAGGAGGGAGAGGGGAGAGGAGAGGGAGAGGAGAGGAGAGAGTAAACAGGAGGGAGAGGGGAGAGGAGAGAGTGAACAGGAGGGAGAGGGGAGAGGGGAGAGGAGAGAGTGAACAGGAGGGAGAAGGGAGAGGAGAGGAGAGAGTGAACTGAAGGGAGAGGGTAGAGGAGAGGGAGAGGAGAGGACAGAGTAAACAGGAGGGAGAGGGGAGAGGAGAGAGTGAACAGGAGGGAGAGGGGAGAGAGTGAACAGGAGGGAGAGGGGAGAGGAGAGAGGAGAGAGTGAACAGGAGGGAGAGGAGAGAGTGAACAGGAGGGAGAGGGGAGAGGAGAGAGTGAACAGGAGGGAGAGGGGAGAGGGGAGAGAGTGAACAGGAGGACAGGAGGGAGAGAGGAACTGGAGAGGGGAGAGGAGTGAACAGGAGGGAGAGGGGAGAGTGAACAGGAGGGAGAAGGGAGAGGAGAGGAGAGAGTGAACTGAAGGGAGAGGGTAGAGGAGAGGAGAGAGGAGAGGAGTGAACAGGAGGGAGAGGGGAGAGAGAGAGTGAACAGGAGGAGGGGGAGAGGGGAGAGAAGTGAGGAGGGAGTAGGGGAGAGAGGATAGAGTGAACAGGAGGGAGAGGGGAGAGGAGAGAGGAGAGTGTGAACAGGAGGGAGAGGAGAGAGAGGGAGAGAGTGAACAGGAGGGAGAGGGGAGAGGAGAGAGGAGAGAGTGAACAGGAGGGAGAGGAGAGAGTGAACAGGAGGGAGAGGGGAGAGAGTGAACAGGAGGGAGAGGGGAGAGTGAACAGGAGGGAGAAGGGAGAGGAGAGGAGAGAGTGAACTGAAGGGAGAGGGTAGAGGAGAGGGAGAGGAGAGAGTGAACAGGAGGGAGAGGGGAGAGGGGAGAGAGTGAACAGGAGGGAGAGGAGAGAGTGAACAGGAGGGAGAGGGGAGAGAGTGAACAGGAGGGAGAGGGGAGAGTGAACAGGAGGGAGAAGGGAGAGGAGAGGAGAGAGTGAACTGAAGGGAGAGGGTAGAGGAGAGGGAGAGGAGAGAGTGAACAGGAGGGAGAGGGGAGAGGGGAGAGAGTGAACTGAAGGGAGAGGGTAGAGGAGAGGGAGAGGAGAGAGTGAACAGGAGGGAGAGGGGAGAGGGGAGAGAGTGAACAGGAGGGAGAAGGGAGAGGAGAGGAGAGAGTGAACTGAAGGGAGAGGGTAGAGGAGAGGGAGAGGAGTGAACAGGAGGGAGAGGGGAGAGGGGAGAGAGTGAACAGGAGGGAGAAGGGAGAGGAGAGGAGAGAGTGAACTGAAGGGAGAGGGTAGAGGAGAGGGAGAGGAGAGAGTGAACAGGAGGGAGAGGGGAGAGGGGAGAGAGTGAACAGGAGGGAGAAGGGAGAGGAGAGGAGAGAGTGAACTGAAGGGAGAGGGTAGAGGAGAGGGAGAGGAGAGGAGAGAGTAAACAGGAGGGAGAGGGGAGAGGGAGAGGAGGAAGGGGACAGAGGGGGAGGGGAGGAGAGAGGGAACAGAAGAGGAGAGGGAGAGGGAGGAGGTGGAGGGAGAGGGAGAGAAGGAGTGGGACAGAGAGGGGAAGGGGAGAGGGAGAGGAGGGAACAGAAGGGGAGAGGGAGAAGGAGGGAGAGGGAGAGGGAGAGGAGAGAAAAGGAGGAAGGGGACAGGGAGGGGAAGGGAGTGGGAAGGGGAGAGGGAACAGGAGGGGGGAGGGAGAGGAAGAAGGAGATGGAGGGAAGGGGAAAGGGGGGGAGGAGGAGGAGGAGGAGGAGGAGAGAGGAGAGGAATGCTGGGATTCTGGTGTTCACCCTGCTTGGTTTTCTTTTTCCAAACATTTCATTACCAAATTAGAGATAACTTTTGAAACGATTAAAAGCAACATTGGAAAGGTAACTAAGTGAATGCCAGGATCCTAACCCTGAACTACACAGATGCTCTGCTATTGATAAAACAAACTCATCGCCCATTTCGCTACCTGACGTTTTATACATACCTGCTGCTCACTAGGGCCCCAATTCATCTCTTCCAGGATAATGCAAGCAAGTTTATTCTCGACTTCGGTCAGACTGTAATTCAGAAGCCAGTCACGGAGCAAGGCGATCTCCGAAGCCGATGGCTTCCAGAGAAGCATCGGCAGTTCTTTAAACAAATAGAGAGTCACCTAACAAGAGAAGAAGAAGAAAAATAAATAAATAAGAAAAATGCGAGGACAGGAATTGCACAGAGTTAGGAAGGCCATCTTTAAAGGCCCCATCACAGAGAAAAAAAAATCTGGGTTGCTGGAAGTCAACAAGAACCTGATGGCACGCTATCAATTTATTGATTGAATAGACCAGGGTAGGCAACCATGGCTCTTTTATGACTCATGGACTTCAATACCCAGGCGGGCTGGCTCAGGAATTCTGGGAGTTGACATCCACAAGTATGAAGGGGCCAAGGTTTCCCTCATGCTGGCTCAGGAATTCTGGGAGATGCCGAAGTCCACAAATGATGAAGGGGCCATACTTCCCCCATGCTGGCTCAGGAATTCTGGGAGTTGAAGTCCACAAGTATGAAGGGGCCAAAGTTTCCCTCATGCTGGCTCAGGAATTCTGGGAGTTGAAGTCCACAAGTATGAAGGGGCCAAAGTTTCCCTCATGCTGGCTCAGGAATTCTGGGAGTTGAAGTCCACAAGTCGTGAAGGGGCCATAGTTCCCTCATGCTGGCTCAGGAATTCTGGGAGTCGAAGTCCACAAGTCGTGAAGGGGCCATAGTTCCCTCATGCTGGCTCAGGAATTCTGGGAGTTGAAGTCCACAAGTATGAAGGGGCCAAAGTTTCCCTCATGCTGGCTCAGGAATTCTGGGAGTCGAAGTCCACAAGTCGTGAAGGGGCCATAGTTCCCTCATGCTGGCTCAGGAATTCTGGGACTCGAAGTCCATGAGTCATAAAAGAGCCACGGCTGGAGTAGATCTTATTTTTAAGGCACCTCTTTGCTTAGTGATGCTTAGACGAAGACACCTACCGAATGTATCAGCCAGGAAGAAAAGCTTAAATCTACAAGCTGCTACATTTTCCAAATTACAGAAATGTTATCATCCTACATGGTATGGGGCCAGATTACGTGAATTACTGCTCACGTCCACTCACCCCACTGTAGTGGGGAGGCAGAGAATGTAAGGGGTCCTCTCGCTTAAGACCAGTGGTTCTCAACCTGTGGGTCGGGACCCCATTTGGGGTCGAACGACCATTTCACGGGGGTCGCCAAACAAGGCTGTCTGCCATTTTTCCCCCCTTTTCTTTGGCCACGCCCCTGGAACCCGGTGATGTATAAGTGGTTGGGGGTCACCACAACATCGGGAACTGTATTATGGGGTTGCGGCATTAGAAAGGTTGAGAACCACTGCTTAAGAAGGTCCATCGCGTGGGACCCAGAAGAAAGGCCTTCTCCAAGGTGGCTCCCTCTCTGGGGAACATCATCCCTGCGGAAATAGTACTGGGCCCACTTTGACCACTCTCTGAAAGGCCCCAAGACACAGTTTCTCCAGCCGGCCTGGGGACCACAGGGGGACTCAAAGGTGTCGATGTGATGGTTGCCACCCATGGGTTATGGTTTATTTGGTTTTGTAGTGGGCTTTTATTTCTGTAAACAGCCGGGAAGGAAGGAAGGAAGGAAGGAAGGAAGGAAGGAAGGAAGGAAGGAAGGAAGGAAGGAAGGAAGGAAGGGGGGAGGGAGGGAAGGAAGGAAGGGGGGAGGGAAGGAAGGAAGGAAGGAAGATGAGAGGGAGCGGGAAGGGAGGGAGGGAAGGAAGGAAAATGAGGGGAAGGAAGGAAGGAAGGAAGGAAGGAAGGAAGGAAGGAAGGAAGGAAGGAAGATTAGAGCGCGGGAGGGAGGGAGGGAGGAAAATGAGAGGAAGAAAGGAGGGAAGAAAGATTAGAGGGAGGGAGGGAGGGAGGGAGGAAGGGAGGGAGGGAGGAAGGAAGGAAGGAAGGAAGATTAGAGCGCGGGAGGGAGGGAGGAAAATGAGAGGAAGGAAGGAGGGAAGAAAGATTAGAGGGAGGGAGGGAGGGAGGGAGGGAGGGAGGGAGGGAGAAAGGAAGGAAGGAAGGAAGGAAGGAAGGAAGGAAGGAAGGAAGGAAGGAAGGAAGGAAGGAAGGAAGGAAGGAAGGAAGGAAGGAAGGAAGGAAGGAAAGGAAGGAAGGAAGGAAGATGAGAGGGAGCGGGAAGGGAGGGAGGGAAGGAAGGAAAATGAGGGGAAGGAAGGAAGGAAGGAAGGAAGGAAGGAAGGAAGGAAGGAAGGAAGGAAGATTAGAGCGCGGGAGGGAGGGAGGGAGGAAAATGAGAGGAAGAAAGGAGGGAAGAAAGATTAGAGGGAGGGAGGGAGGGAGGGAGGAAGGGAGGGAGGGAGGAAGGAAGGAAGGAAGGAAGATTAGAGCGCGGGAGGGAGGGAGGAAAATGAGAGGAAGGAAGGAGGGAAGAAAGATTAGAGGGAGGGAGGGAGGGAGGGAGGGAGGGAGGGAGGGAGAAAGGAAGGAAGGAAGGAAGGAAGGAAGGAAGGAAGGAAGGAAGGAAGGAAGGAAGGAAGGAAGGAAGGAAGGAAGGAAGGAAGGAAGGAAGGAAGATGGGAAGAATTATTGGTCTTGGCAAAGCATTTTCCTTCAGATAGAAAATTCGTGGCTTTGCTCAAAGGTTTGAGCAGTTCTTACCATGCCGACACTCTCAATGGTCTCCCTGACTCGGTCCAGCACGACAGAAATCATGGTTGGATGAACAGCAGTGATGGAGGCCAGGAGCTCTCGGCCAACTTTTGAAAAAGTTTCTCTTGTGGAAAGACAGACATAAGATATCTGAGGGGAGATTTAAAAAAAAAAAAGGAACATTTTAGAAACACTCTCCTCCAAACTTTAACCAGGACTTAGTGCCCTTCCCAACATCTTCTAGACATCCCCAATTCCAGCACCCGTTCCTTATATGCTTTAGCGTCTTCTTGCTCACCTCATAGATCTCCAGCACCACCACTTTCACGAAGTCCTCATCAACGTCCTCCCGTTTGGTCTGGGCCATCTGGGCAAAGGTGGTCAGCAAGCAGATCTCCTCAGAGCTGTTCATGGATTGTAGGTAGCGCTCAAAGGTCTCCAGATGGGCCGGATCTGTTGGGTGGCAACAAAGCCAGGCTGTTATTTCTTTCTCTTGAAATATGTCTAGCCTGTTTACTGTCCAGGGGAAATCCTATGGCTTCCAAATTTCTTTGGTAAGGTATAAATAATAAAATACATCTCACTCTTTACTCTAAACTTGACAATAGTCTATATTATTTCTGAAATCCTCTAGATGGTGTTATGGCACCAGGTTTGAAAGCGGGAGACTGTGAGTTCTAGTCCTGCCTTAGGCCTGAAAGCCAGCTGGGGGACTTTGAGCCAATCACCAGGGGAGGGTGAGTTCTAGTCCCGCCTTAGCCACGAAAGCCAGCTGGGGGACTTTGGGCCAATCACCAGGAGAGGGTGAATTCTAGTCCCGCCTTAGGTCTGAAAGCCAGCTGGGGGACTTTGGGCCAATCACCAGGGGAGGGTGAATTCTAGTCCCGCCTTAGCCACGAAAGCCAGCTGGGGGACTTTAGGCCAATCACCAGGGGAGGGTGAATTCTAGTCCCCCTTAGCCACGAAAGCTAGCTGGAGGACTTTAGGCCAATCACCAGGGGAGGGTGAATTCTAGTCCCGCCTTAGGTCTGAAAGCCAGCTGGGGGACTTTAGGCCAATCACCAGGGGAGGGTGAATTCTAGTCCCGCCTTAGCCACGAAAGCCAGCTGGGGGACTTTAGGCCAATCACCAGGGGAGGGTGAATTCTAGTCCCGCCTTAGCCACGAAAGCTAGCTGGGGGACTTTGGGCCAATCACCAGGAGGCTGTGAGTTCTAGTCCCACCTTAGCCATGAACATCAGCTGGGTGACCTTGGACCAATCACATCCGCTCTGCCCAGCCCAAGACACGTCACCCACGGGCTCAACACACACCCACACCCACACACACCCCAGAAGGATAAAGCAAGAGGGGAAACCTTTGAGTTTCTGCTTCAACTCAGCGAGCTGCAGGGTGGAGGTGAACTTCTCCAGATCTTCGCTTCCGTCACAGTGCATGATGGAGAAGAGCTTCCAAAGCATATCGCTGGAGAGGATCCCGTACGGCATCTCGGACATGAAAAGCCAGACTCCCAGTCTGTTGGGGATGGAAAGCCAGCCAGGAAGTATTTATTACAATAAACTCTTAAATCAGCGGTTCTCCACCTGTGGGTCGGGACCCCATTTGGGATCTAACGACCATTTCACGGGGGTCGCCAAACAACGCAGTCCGCCATTTTTCCCCCCCTTTTCCTTAGCTGTGCTACTCCCTTTTATTCTATTGGCTTCTGAAAGCCAATAGAATAGACTCTCTTGAACAGAGTCTAATTCTATTGGCTTTCAAAAGCCAATAGGAATTGTCCAGGCTGTCTCTGCCCTGCTGAGCCCACCAGAAGTCCCATTCTGCAAACGGTGCTGCACCAGTTGAGTAGTCCTCGACTTACGACCGGTTGAGTAGTCCTCAACTTACGACCGGTTGGGGGTCACGGCATTAAAAAGGTTGAGAACCACTGTCTTAAATGATTTGGAGTTTTTTTAAAAAAAATAAAAAACACAAGGTAACTGCTTGCCGAAAATTGCCCAACATAAATGGTTTCTTCCCACAGACATTATCATTATCATCATCATCATATCCAGATCTGCTAACCCAGATCCTTGGTAAGCACTCGATAGGTAGACAAAAATGTCAAAACCATTCTGAATATCTGGTTGACTGTGCAATCATCATCAATAATAATAATAATAATAATAACAACAATAATAATAATATCCACATCTGCCCATCCCAGGTCCTTGGTAAGGACTCGATAGGTAGGCAAAAATGTCAAATCCAGTCTGAACATCTGGCTGATTGTGTGATGATCAATAATAATAATAATAATAATGACAACAACAACAATAAAATTGGAAGGGATCTTGAAGGTCATCTAGTCCAACCCCCTGCTCAGGCAGGAAACCCTATACCTTTCCAGACAAATGGCTGTCCAGTCTCTTCTTAAAAACTTGTTGTTTCAGGTTGTTCCACTGGTTAATTGTTCTCACTGTCAGGAAATTTCTCCTTAGTATTCCAGGTTGCTTCCCTCCTTGATCAGTTTCTATCTGTTGGTTCTTGTCCTGCCTTCAGGTGCTTTGGAGAACAGCTTGACTCCCTCTTCTTTGGGGCAGCCCCTGAGACACTGGAAGACTGCTATCATGTCCCCCCTCGTCCTTCTCTTCCTTAAACTAGACATGCCCAATTCCAGCAACCCTTCCTTGTATGCTTTAGCCTCCAGTCCCCTGATCATCTTTGTTGCTCTTCTCTGCACTCTTTCTAGAGTCTCAGCATCTTTTTTACATCGTGGTGACCAAAACTGGATGCAGGATTCCAACTGTGGCCTTACCAAAGCCTTGCAAAGTGTTATTAACCCTTCATGTGATCCTGATTCTATCCCTCTGTTGTAACATGCTGCCTGCCCCAGACTGGAATTAGCACAGCGGATAAGATTTCATTTTCCCAACCTTTTTGCTTTCAGGACATGGAGTACCGCCCTCAGGAAAAACTCATCAAATTCCACTTGCAGCTTCTTCAAGGAATACGGCGCCATCGTGGGGCCGCTCTCTTTCGCACAGCTGACAAATTGGGCCCAGTGATCACTCACGTGGCACAGCGTCATCCTGGAGGATCAGTTGGGGGACAGAGAACAGAGAACAAGTGTTTTAATAAAAAAGAGCATTTGTAGCCCAGGGTTGAACTCTGGGGTCCTTGGGGCTCTCTGAGCTTGGATGGGGGGGGAGTTCCTTGCACACATTTCATGACCCAACTAGGTAACATCATCAGTGCTAGAAGGGAAGAGGAGGAGGAGGAGGAGGAGGAGGTGGAGGAATACTGGGGGGGTGCGTGGTGCTCTCTGAGCTTGGTGGCTTTTCTTGCAGACGTTTCATTACCCAGCTAGGTAACATCATCAGTGCTAGAAGGGAGTGAGATTTGTGGAGAGGAAGAGGAGGAGGAGGAGGAGGAGGAGGAGGAAGAGGAGGAGGAGGAGGACTGTGGGGTCCTTGGTGCTCTCTGAGCTTGGTGGTTTTTCTTGCAGACATTTCATGACCCAACTAGATAACGTCATCAGTGCTAGAAGGGAGTGAGATTTGTGGAGAAGAGGAGGAGGAGGAGGAGGAGGAGGAGGAGGAGGAGGAGGAGAAGAGGAGGACGACTGTGGGGTCCTTGGTGCTTTCTGAGCTTGGTGGTTTTTCTTGCAGACATTTCATGACCCAACTTGATAACGTCACCAGTGTGAGTCAGTGTGGGGTTTGTTTATATACAGTAGCTTCTCCTGCCTTTTTGGGTGGGAGTGTGCCTGTCTACCTGACATTAGACCCTAATCAAGGACCTAGAGAGCTCGTTCCATCTAATGGTTAAGGTGCCAGGCTGAAAAGCAGGAGACGGTGAGTTCTAGTCCCGCCTTAGGCATGCCTTCATGGGTGACTTTGAGCCAATCTGGGTGACTTTGAGCCAATCATCATGAAGGGTTGAGTTCTAGTCCCACCTTAGGCATGAAAGCTGACTGGGTGACTTTAAGCCAATCATCATGAGGCGTTGAGTTCTAGTCCCGCCTTAGGCATGAACGACAGCTGGGTGACATGGGCCAATCACCAGTCTTATTTTGGGGGAAACACAGTGGTCCTTCAAGTTGGTCTTATGTTTTCTCTTTTATGTATTCATTTATTAATAAATTATTATTAATAATTATAATAACATTATAGTCATTATAACCATATTATAATAATTAGAATAATAATAATTATTAATAATAAGAATAATAAATTCAGCTAATAATAATAAATTCAGCTGTCCTCATCGTGCTCCTTTGCCCAGCTCGGAGCAAAAGTGGACGTGAACGCCTTACCTGATGAGATGGCCAATCCGTTTCACAAACTGCCTGTAACGCGCTCGGTTGAAGGTTTCCAGCCCCACAGCAAGAAGATTCACGACCGAATTAGCGAAGGCAAGCATTTTCATCATTGTTTGGGAAGTTGTCTTCTCGGGGACATAGCTGCCTGCTCAAAGGAAAGCATTCCAGAATGGAAAGAGCAGTTAGGGCGGGGTTTCAGCCAAGACAGGGAGAAGAGAGGAAGGGGTGTGTGTGTGTGTGTGTGTGTGTGTGTGTGTGTGTGTGTGTGTGTATAGGAACGCGCATCGACGAAAGGGGTGCATTTAGAGCGCAATTCGATCACCTGGGGCCGGTGACGCGCTTCAGGAGTCGGAAACAGGCGTTTAGCAATCATATATAGGTTTTCTCTCAGCGTTTGCCTTTTAACCCTGACGATGTCGAGAGTTATCGACGAAAGCTAGGTTGATTAAATTCTATTTTCTTACTCATTCTCTTGGTGATCGTTATTTTAGCAACATATATATATATTGCTCCTAAAAGCACGAAGCCAAAAGCACCAGCCTGAAGATGACGAGACTTCGTCGAAATGTCGCCAAGACACTTCTAATTTTACATGGGAGAAAACCCGAATAACCAAAGACCTACATATATATATCACACTCACAAATACCAGCCTGAAGATGATGAATGAGACTTCGACGAAACGTCGTCAAGACACTTCCAATTTGACGCGGGAGAAAACCTGAATAACCAAAGACCTATACATATATATATATATATATATATATATATATATATATATATATATATATATATATGTTTTCACGGATATAGGTATATAGGTATGCAGGTCTTGGCCTATTCGGGTCTTTTCCCGTGTAAGATTGAGAGTGTCTTGGCGACGTTTCGACGAGGTCCCACTCATCATCTTCAGGCTGGGGTCTTCGGCTTCGTGCTTGTATGAGCAAAGTGTGATTGGAGCTGCCGTCTCTCTATATATATTGGTGGGGGTGTGTGGAATGCTGGCTTAGTTGCTGTAGGTGGGTTGGTTGGCTGTGTTGGAGTTATTGTTTGTGGATTGTTTGGTTGTTTCGTAACATCCTGAGTAGCTGAGGTGCTGGCTGTGTGCCCATTAGTCTTTTGTGTTGTAACGACCTGGGTAATGGGCTGTGTGGTGACATCCTGAGATCTAGTGTAGTGATATCCTGGGTTCTGTGTTGCAGAATATGCCAAGACCTGCATATATATATATATATATATATATATATACGTGTGTATGTATGTATCTAGAATGCTGTATGTTACACCCTGTTGCCCAAATATGGGAGAGAGAAATCTTTTGCCTTGTATCAGCTCAAACTAGAGCCATCCACAGGCAGCAGTCACAACTGTGACATCATATACATTTCTAAAATTTGGATTGCTAGCAAAGAATTAAGGGAGAACTGGAATAGCTATTTCGAACTCTTTAGTTCTTTTCAACCAGACATACCCATTTCTAGATAACTCCTCCCCTGTTTCTTCCCTCCCTAACACAGTTGGCAAAAGTGAGACAGAGCCTGTGGCCTAGAGGTTAACACAGCTGCCTAACATGCAGGCAGCCCAGGTTTGAATCTCAGAAGGGTATGCCTTGGCGTAGAGCAGAGGTGGGGAACAATGGCCCCTTTATGATGGGTGGACTTCAACTCCCAGAATTCCTGAGCCAGCATGGGGGAACTGTGGCCCCTTTATGACTTCAACTCCCAGAATTCCTGAGCCAGCATGGGGGAACCGTGCCCCCTTTATGACGGGTGGACTTCACCTCCCAGAATTCCTGAACCAGCACGCGTGTCTCAGAAATTCTGGAAGTTTAAGTCCATCATGGCTGGCTCAGGAATTCTGGGAGTTGAAGTCCACCCGTCATAAAGGGGCCATTGTTCCCCACCTCTACTCTACGCCAAGGCGCACCGAACGCTGTTATGTCAGGTGAATTCTACATTTTTTACCCCTTCTCCCTTTTATTTTTTAATATACTGTACTCCCCCCCCCACACACAGACCTCAACAAATAAACACACTCAACAAATACACACAGACCTCAACAAATAAACACACAAATAAACACACAACAAATAAACGCACCACTGTATTGCAAGCCCCAAAGAGCAAATGCTTTAAAATCAAGACAGAGAATCTTATGCTGGCCCTCCCGGGGGAGGGGTGGGGGGGTCTACATTCCCGAATGAGTTCTGCTGAAAAAGTCAGCTGCCTCTCCTTTTAATTTAATTTTTAAAACCCTGTGAATAGAGAGTTGGCTGTACGAAGTGGCTCACCTTTAGCATCAAAGCCAAGCATGTGCTGGAAGAGTTCGTGGAAGGGGAACTGAGTCAAAAGGGCCACCAGGTCATCTTCGAGAAGAAGGACCCAACTAGTTTCGGGATCTTCATCCTACGAAGAAAAAGACACCTGAGTCAAGAACCTGCGTTTTTTTGTACTGCTAAGGCTGAGTTCGTTTGAGGCGCCAGGCTAAAAATGGGAGGCCGGGAGATCTAGTCCTACCCAAGACACGACAGCAGCTGTGAGCCCCTGGGCCGATGTCCGCCCTGCCTCAGCTTGGACCTTTAAGTAAGAGCGATCCTTGACTCCATTGGATGAAAAAGGAGTATCGGTTACTATAAGTCAGACATGTCAAGCACAAGGCCTGGGGGCCGGATGCGGCCCGCGATGTGGTTTCATGTGGCCCGCGAAGCCATCCTGGAAACAGTGAGGGAACGCCCCCCCTGCCTTGGCCCAGGCCGGCCGGGAGCCAATGTACAATTTTGCGGTGGCCATCTATGCTGAAAGGCATTCAGTCTTAGCTCCACAAGGCCGTCTGGAAACAGCGAGGAACCGGCCCCTGTTGCGTCAGCCCCGACCCCTAGGTGCATGCTGGGGAGGTGTCACCCTTTGTGAGGAATGGAGAAATGGACCATACCTTGGCGCTTGCCCCGGTCCCACCCCCTTCTGCCAGAGACCCTTAGATCTGTTCCAATCCTGCCCAGGCCCCCACAGGCACCCTTGACGTGATGTAGAGCTAGCCATGCCCACCTAATAGGCCATACCCACTCCATCCATGCCCACCCAGTAGGCCGCACCCACCCTGGCCAAACCCACCCAGCCCCCCCCCCAAGGGCAACCGCAATGCTGATGCGGCCCTCAATGAAATTGAGTTTGACACCCCTGCTATAAGTCGAGCAGAATACAGGAAAGCAAAGCCAGATCTGAGGTTCCCGCGCCAAATTCCCCAGTCACCAGAAGGCAGGACGAGAAACAATGGTTGGAAACTGATCAAGGAGAGGAGCAACCTGGAGCTAAGGAGAAACTTCCTGACAGTGAGGACAATCAACCAGTGGAACAGCTGACCACCAGAAATCGTGGGTGCTCCATCACTGGAGGTTTTTAAGAAGAGACTAGACAGTCACCTGTCTGAGACGGTATAGGTTCTCCTGCTTGAGCAGGGGGCTGGACTAGAAGACCTCCAAGGTCCCTTCCAGCTCCTATTCTTTATTCTATTCTATTCTATTTCCTAGTTTCTATTCTATTCTATTCTGTTCTATTCTATTTCATAGTTTCTATTCTATTCTATTCCATTCCATTCTATATTTTCTATTCTGTTCTATTCTATTCTATTCCATATTTCCTATTCTATTCTATTCCATTCCATTTCATTCCATATTTTCTATTCTATTCTATTCTATTCTATTCTATTCTATTCCATTCCATTCCATTCCATTCCATATATTCTATTCTGTTCTGTTCTATTCTATTTCACAGTTAACAACCATGTTATTCATTTAAAAACTGCAGTGATTCACTTAACAGATGTGGCAAGAAAAGTCGTAAAAGGAGGCAAACTTCGCTGAATAAATGTCTCAGCATCATAAATTTTGGGCTCAATTGTGGTTGTTGAGGACTGCCTGCATTTCACCCGAGAATAATAATAATAACAACAACAACTTCACTGTTTTTCCTGCTACAGTGTTCATACTAGTCGCTAATTTTTTTAGAAATGCAGCCTATAGCTATAGCAAGCTGCTCTCTCCATCTAGCTGGAAAACTAAACCCAAAACTAGCCAAAAAGCTTGAGAGTTTGCGTTCAATGGACCTTAAAATCCTCTTTTCAAGAATACCTCTTCTCCGCCTTCGTCGACTAAAGTCCAGTTTCCAGATCCCGGCTCGGATGAGGAAAGACTTCGTTCGCTCGGCTTCATATGGCACATAAATTCCGCTCGATTTCTGCAAGGATATAAAATACGGCAGGCTTTGGAAATGAGGAAGACACATCAATGGCTGAGGAATTCTGGGAATTGAAGTCCACCAGTCAGAAAAGGGCCAAGTTTGAAGACCCCTGTCTTAAAGGGACAGGGCATCCGCAGCCCAAGAGCTGCCCATTTTAGCTAAGCTCTATTAACAGAGGGGTAGAATCAAGATTATGTGAAGTTTTAGTACCACTTTATAAGGCCTTGGCCAGACCACGCTTACTAGATACTGCGTCCAGTTTTGGTCATCATATTATAAAAAAGATGGTGGACTTTGGAAAGGCTGCAGAGAAGAGCAACAAACAGGATCAGGGGACTGGAGGCTAAAACACATAAGGAACGGTTGCTGGAATTGGGTATGTCTAGTTTAATGAAGAGAAGGACGAGGGGGGACAGGATAGCAGTCTTCCAATATCTCAGGGGCTGCCCCAAAGAAGAGGGAGTCAAGCTATTCTCCAAAGCACCTGAAGGCAGGACAAGAAGCAACAGACGGAAACTCATCAAGGAGAGAAGCAACCCGGAACAATAAGGAGAAACTTCCTGACAGTGAGAACAATTAACCAGTGGAACCACCTGCCTCCAGAAGCGGTGAATGCTCCAACACTGGAAGTTTTCAGAAGAGACTGGACAGCCATCTGTCCGAAATGGTATGGGGTTTCCTGACTGAGCAGGGGGTTGGACTAGATGACCTCCAAGGTCCCTTCCAACTCTGTTGTTCTGTTATTTCTTCTCCCCCACCCCCCAAAGAAACACATTTTGCACTTGGAACCTACTTGGCAGGAGACATGAGCAAAGCGAGGGCCTGCATGAAGTGAAAGACACCAGATGGGTTATCTAGAATCTGGATCTGAAAGAAAAGGGGGACAAGAGTGAAATTAGGTTTTTAAAATAAAAAATAAAATAAAATAATAAAATAAAATAATAAAATAAAAAATAAAATAGTAAAATAAAACAAAATAAAATAAAATATAAAATAAAATAAAGTAAAATAATAAAATATAAAATAAAATAATAAATAAATAAAATAAAATAATAAAATGAAATAATAAAATAAAGTAAAATAATAAAATATAAAATTAAATTAAATTAAAAAATAAAATAAGTAAAATAAAGTTAAAATATAAAATAAAATAATAAAATAATAAATAAAATAAAATAATAAAATATAAAATATAAAATATAAAATAAAATAATAAAATAAAATAAAATAAAATAATAAAATAAAAATTAAATAAAATAAAATAGCACAAACTTGAAGCCGAATGTCACAGATGCTGAATTTTCCGAATTCTGAAATTTGTAATTATACAACTGTATCGAGTACTATGCAAAACATTTATCTTGACCAAAACACTTTTTTTTTCCCTTTCAAATTAAAAAGATTACTTTTCTATCTATGTCCAGGTAGATTTCATGAGTATCTGAAAAATCAAATGGCTTATTATTATTTACTCAATAATCTAATAAAATGTTACAAATCAAATAATAATAATAATAATAATAATAATTAAAAAGTATATATTTGGACTCCCAAGCAACCACAAAGGTTTTCTCCATCATAAAAAAAAACAAAAGAACCCACAACCGAGGCCCTTACAGAGTAAATCAAACATCTGCACCTGGATAAATGGAGCGGCCCACTTGCTCACGCCGGCTGGACACCGGAGGATGTGGTTTAAGAGGAAAAGATGGTCTCCTGGAGAAGCCACCCTTTGCAAGAGGGCGACCTGGAATGGAGTAAAATCACGTTCAATACCAGCACCGTTGCTATCCATTTATTAAAAGTCTGCAGCAGCATTGGGCAACCTCATCTGAGCTTGGAAGCTAAGCAAAGTAACAGCCTGGTTTATACCGGAGGCCAACAGACATTCTTAGAGCTATAGACTCGACTAAGTCTACACCCCAAAAATGACAGTGGGAACTGAAACTGTCTATAGGTCTGTGGAGCTTCTCGATCAGACAGCTTGTGGTGATCCCAAAAATGCTCCCCCCCTCCCCAAAAGGCAAGTGAACTTTCTTGGTTTTTTTTTTTTCTTTGCAAGAACTGAAGAAGCTTCTTGGATGAGAAGCAAAATGTTCTCCAAGAGGAGGAAAAAAAAAACACACCCCAGAAAGTCCACTTGCGTTTTTGGAAAAAGCACCTTTAGGACCCCTTTGCATAACTGCTGAGAAAACCAGGTGAACAGGTCCCCGTGAAGTCAGCGGAAGTCAAATATAACGCACAGCCTTTGATTTTCTCCGGCGCTCAAACGAAGCCCGGCTCTCCCTAAAAGGACTACAATGCCAGAAATTCATCAGAGGTTGCTCTTTTTAAAAAAAAAAAAAAAAAAGCCTTATTTAATACTCAGGGTTTCTATTGTCATCTAAACAGTGCCTATGGGTCTGTGTCCCTGACACGCAAAATTATGGTTTAAAAAAACAAAACAAAAAAAACACAAACACTCCTGCTAAAGTTTGCTCCCCCTTTCAGCCAGAGCAGTGTTTACCGGGTGCAGCGACTTGAAGATTTGTGGACTTCATTTCCCAGAATTCCCTGGCTGGGGACTTTTGGGGAATTGGACTGCACATATCTTCAAGTCACTGAGGTTGGGAAACATTGATTAGAACAGAGGTCACCAACTTTTGTCGTTTGGTGGACCGGAGGAAAAGGGAGGGGGAAGCATTATACATGCGTGCGTGCGCGTATGCACGGGACCGCCCGCGTGATACTCGCTAGCCCTGTCCTGTTCTTGTGCGGTGCAGCACCTCGTTCCTGCGCCTTGTGGCGCCGCGACGTCTGTTTTTGCACGTTGCAGCGTCGCGGCGGTATTTTTTTTTTGTGTGCCTACTGGCACGGCGGGGCCCCGTTTTTCCGCCCAGTGGCACAGCGGTGGCCCGTTTCCGCACCCTGTGGTGCACTGGCGTCCATTTTTGCACCTTGAAGTGTGGCGGCGGTCTGTTTTCACCCCCCAAGGTGCCCATTTTTGCACCCTGCGGTGCAACAGCGGCCCATTTTTGCACCCTGCAGCACTAGCACAAATGAGGGTGTGCGGGCACACTGGCCAGCCTGTCCCACGGCCCAGTAGGCCATGGTCCACTATCGGGCTACGGCCCACAGGTTGGGGACCCCTGATCTAGAGCAAGGGTCTCCAGCCTTGACCACTTTAAGACTTGTGGACTTCAACTCCCAGAATTCCCCAGCTGGCTGGGGAATTCTGGGAGTTGAAGTCCACAAGTCTTAAAGTGGCCAGGGTTGGAGACCACTGATCTAGTGGATGCATAGTCCAAACTAATCCAGATTGAGGACAGGCCCCTCGTAAGCCAGGCCTCAGGACTCCCTGAAGTTTCACCCTTCTACTCCGGCTTCGAATTGGGAGCTGGATGGCGATAAAACGAGGTTGCTCACCAGCTTCCGAAGCCACGAGAGGACATCGCTCTGGAACTGTGGGTCCTCAGTCGCCCGACGGGTGAAGCTGAAGAGAACGCTGATGCAGTCTTTCAAGGGCCCCAAGTCCGAAGATGGGGAAGACGCTGTTTTCAGAGCTGTCGAAAGAGGGGGGGAAATGGTTTTGAGAGACCCCCAAGGAGATGGGAAAGAGCGTCACTGATGGCGATGCTGGCGTTCGGGATTCTTGGTGCACAAGCGGGATCCCACTGCATCCTGGACCTCCTATACGCTTTCCCACAGGGAGACTGAGAAAGGAGGGAGGTGCTCTGGATGGAGATGAGCAGGGTTTATTGCCTAGGAAAAAGGGGCGAATGCGTTTTTAATTGAACAACGTCCTCTGATTGCATTGGAGGAGGAGGAGGAGGAGGAGGAGGAGGAGGAGGAGGAGAAGGAGAAGGAGAAGGAGAAGAAGAAGAAGAAGAAGAAGAAGAAGAAGAAGAAGAAGAAGAAGAAGAAGAAGAAGAAGAAGAAGAAGAAGAAGAAGAAGAAGAAGAAGAAGAAGAAGAAGAAGAAGAAGAAGAAGAAGAAGAAGAAGAAGAAGAAGAAGAAGAAGAAGAAGAAGAAGAAGAAGAAGTAGTAGTTGTTTAACGAAGAGAAGGACAAGGGGGGGACATGATAGCAGTATTCCAATATCTCAGGGGCTGCCATAAAGAAGAGGGAATCAAGCTATTTTCCAAAGCACCTGAAGGCAGGACAAGGTGGAAACTAATCAAGGGGAGAAGCAACCTAGAACTACGGAGAAACTTCCTGAAAGTGAGAACAATTAATCAGTGGAACAACCTGCCTCCAGAAGCAGTAAATGCTCCAAAACTGGAAGAAAAGGACTGTGAGATCCTTGGTGTTCTCTGAACTTGGTGGTTTTCTTGCAGATGTTTCATGACCCAAAATAAGTAACATCTTCAGTACTAGAAGGGAATGAAGATTGTGGGAGGAGGAGGAGGAGGTGAAGAGGAACTGTGGGGTCCTTGGTGCTCTCTGAGCTTGGTGGTTTTCTTGCAGACATTTCATGACCCTAAGTAGGGAACATCATCAGTGCTAGAAGGGAGGGAAGGGGTTGCAGAGAGGAGGAGGAGGAGGAGGAGGAGGAGGAGGAGGAGGAGGAGGAAAGGACTGTAAGGTCTTTGGTGCTCTCTGGGTTTCGTTATTTTCGTGCAGACATTTCATTACCTAACTAGAGAACATGTTCAGTACTAGAAGGAAATGAAGATTGCGGGAGGAGGAGGAGGAGGAGGGGGGGGGAGGAGGAGGAGGAGGACAATGACCTTGGGATGCTAGCTGCTCTCTGAGCTTGGTGCTTTTCTTCCAGACCTTTCATGACCCAGATACGTAACATCATCAGTGCCAGAAAGGAGTGGGATTTGTGGAGAGGAGGAGATACAGCATAATAATAAAAAAAAACCACAATTGCAACATTCTCAGTACAGGCAGCCCTCGAGTTACGGCAACGCAGCCCCACATTTCCTGCCGCTCAGAGAGCCGTAAAGCTGCTTCTGCCCCACTGTACAGCCTTTCCTACCTCGGTGGCTTAAGTGAATCGCTGCAGTTCAGTCAGTAACAACGGTCGCTAAGTGGATCTGACTCCCCCCCCCTTAACTTGGCTCGTCAGAAAGTCGCAAAAGGGGATCCTGTGACCCCAGGAAAACTGCCACCGTCGTAAATGTGAACCAGTGGCCCGGCGTCTGATCACCGGAGGAATTTACCTGCTCATTAAGGGTGAAAAACGGCTTTTTCCAGTGCCCTTCTAAGTGTTGGCCACTAAACAAATCGCTGTAAGTCGGGGACTGCCCACAGAAGCAGTGTCAGCCTTTGGGGAAGTGGGGGGCTTGATTTCACGGTCTGGTCAGCCACCCACCTGTTGATTCCGGCGGCTGAAGGCCCAGCGACCTTAACAAGGGGGAGGCCCTGAGCACGTTGTGGAGGTAAGACTCCACTTGCAAACGGGACAACACCGAGGTGTACAAGTGCAGGGCGAGGATCTGGTGCAGGTGTTCCGTCTGGAGGTCGAGGAGCTTCTTCAGCTCTTCCAAGGCTCCTTCGTTCACCTCGACCGTCTGGTAGCGGTGAAAGCCGGAGACTTTGCATTGATCGGCGCAGACGCCCTGCGAGGAGGACAGAGAGAAAAGGAAAAAATAAATAAACAAAACAACGTTCAACACAAGGGCTAGGCAGTCGAGGGAGATTCTCAAGTCATCCAGGTCGTGGTTAATCCCAAAGGTGCTTTTCCGCGAGACGACAAAACAAGCACTTCGCAGCCGCCTGCCACAACATTAGGAGAGCAAACCCATCGGGACAAAATTCAGCCGTCCATCTGCATTTAAAGGACAAAAAGGCCGCTCTTTCGAAGGCAGCAAAGTCCACGGTTTGGGCAGAGAGGACCGCTGGTTTGAAAGAGGGATCTAAGAGGCCATCTATATAATATGGAATAGAATAGAATATGGAATAGAATAGAATATGGAATAAAATATGGAGTGGAGTGGAGTGGAATAGAGTAGAATATGGAATGGAATGGAATACAATACAATACAATAGAACAGGAGAAAGAATAGAATAGGAGAAAATAGAATAGAATAGGAGAAAATATGGAATAGAATATAGAATGGAATGGAATGGAATGGAATGGAATAGAATAGAATAGAATAGAATAGAACAGGAGAAAGAATAGAATAGGAAAAAATAGAATAGAATAGAGTAGAGTAGAGTAGATAGAGTAGAGTAGAGTAGAATAGAATAGAATAAAACAGAATAGAATAGAAAATATGGAATAGAAATTATGGAATAGAAAATAGAATAGAATAGAATAGAATAGAATAGAATAGAATAGAATAGAATAGAATAGAATAAGGAATAGAATAGAATAAAATAAAATAGAATAGAAAATATGGAATGGAATGGAATAGAAACAATAGAATAGAATAGAATAGAATAGAATAGAATAGAATACAATAGAATACAATACAATACAATACAATACAATACAATACAATACAATACAACAGGAGAAAGAATAGAGAAAGAATAGAATAGGAGAAAGAACAGAATAGAATAGAGGCTGGAAGGGACCTTAGAGGTCTTCTAGTCCAGCCCCCTGCTCAAGCAGGAGAACCTATACCATTTCAGACAAAACTGAACAGCCCTCCCTCAACAGAGGGAGAGGGATATGACATTATCTATCTCCAGTGTTAAAACAGAGTCCTTTCAGCAGTCCCAAGAAGGCTCCACACCCATGATTCAGAGATCTGAATCATGGGATTTAAATGATAATGAAATTGTCATAGTATTTTCTGCTTGAGTGGGGTGGAGGGAGTGGACTGGAAGATCTCCAAGGTCCCTTCCAACTCTTGTTATTCTGTTGTTCTGCCCCAAACCAGCTTCCCTTAACCCCCCCTCCCCCCCCCCACACACACACACAAACACACCTGGGCACTCTGCTGCTGATCCCGGAAAGTCCACAGGCGGTCTTTGACGCTTTCACCATCCAAGGAAAGGCTTTGCAATTTGGTCTCGGCGAGCAGCAGCTGCTTCCGACAGCGGCCGTAGTTGAGCACCAGCTCGTAAAACGCGTGGCGGTCCTGGTGGGCCACGCTGCCAAATTCCTCCGCGTAGGCCTCTACGTTCTCCAGCCAGGAGCAGGGCTCAAAAATCTTTAGCTGCTCTTTGGTAAAAGGAGCGAGTTCGGGATGGGCTGGAAGTGCCGGATACAAAGCCTCCGGCCGATGCCGCCATTGGAACGTGAACTCCGGCAGTCCTTCCGATAACAACGCCGAGAGATCGGGGTACAGGTTTTTAAAGAGGGGGGTCTCCGGGTGTGCTTTCACTCCCGTTTCGGGAAGAGAGGCCGGGGCACGGACCTTTTCGGAGAAAGGGGCAGCTGGATCTTCCGCAAGGCTACTCCGGGGTGCAGTTTCGGCGGGAGGAGTGTGTTTTCCCAACAAGTCACCGATCGTCTTGACGTTAACGGCGCCTTCCTTGAGACCCTGCCTCTCTGCCATTTTTGCATCTTTCTCCTCCTGCAAAATGTTTGCACCCGGTTCTGCGCCCAGCAGAGGTTCGGTCTGAGGGGCTGCTGGGGGTCCTTCATTTTCAGGGGTTAGCAGGCTTGGTGGCACTTTGGGGTCCCGGTTCCCAGTTTCCTTCTGGGGGGCTGCAGGGCAGGGTCTGGATGATGAAACGAGTCCTTCGGGCGTGCTTTTCTCCTGCAAAGCCTCTTCATCAATCTTTTTGTCCAAAGAAAGCTGAGCTATCGTGCTCTCCTTCTCTTCATCCTTCTTCTTCTTTTCCTAGTGTGAATGAAAACAAATTAAAAAAAACAAAACACCCTAATCACCAAGGCAAGAAAAAACAAAGGCACAGGTATAGTATAGGTCAGGGGTAGGCAACCTTGGCTCTTTTATGACTCGTGGACTTCAACTCCCAGAATTCCTGAGCCAGCCGTGCTGAGGGGAAAGGGAGAGGTTTCCAAGCTGAGCCAGGCTGGCAGAGGGAATTCTGGGAGTTGAAGTCCACCAGTCATAAAAGGGCCAAGTTTCAACAGCCCTGGTTTGAATATTTAAATATTTTTTCCTCACGGTCACATGATTAAAATTCAGGCATTTGGGCAGGGATAGGCAACCTTGGCTCTTTTAGGACTCGTGGACTTCAACTCCCAGAATTCCTGAGCCAGCATGAGAGAAACTTTGGCCCCTTCATGACTCGTGGACTTCAACTCCCAGAATTCCTGAGCCAGCATGAGAGAAACTTTGGCCCCTTCATGACTCGCAGACTTCAACTCCCAGAATTCCTGAGCCAGCCATGCTGAGGGGAAAGGGAGAGGCTTCCAAGCTGAGCCATGCTGGCTCAGGAATTCTGGGAGTTGAAGTCCACCAGTCACAAAAGAGCCAAGGTTGCCTACCCCTGGCCAACTGAATGTATTAATAATAATTATTATTATAACATTATTATAATAATTATGCTATTATAATTATTAATAATAATTTATTAATCATAAATAGATTAAAAAGGAAACATAAGATAAACTTGAAGGACATTTTGATGAAACTGCAGGCTTGGATCCAGACCAGGGGTCTTCAAACTTGGCCCTTTTATGACTGGTGGACTTCAACTCCCAGAATTCCTGAGCCAGCCATGCTGAGGGGAAAGGGAGAGGTTTCCAAGCTGAGCCATGCTGGCAGAGGGAATTCTGGGAGTTGAAGTCCACCAGTCACAAAAGAGCCAAGATTGCCTACCCCTGGTATAGGTGGTACCTGGCTCCATACTAGTAACTGTGACAGGGATCTCGGAGTCCTAGTGAACAATCCCTTAGATAGGAGCCAGCCGTGTGCTGCAGTGGCCAAAAAAGCCAACACAATGCTGGGCTGCATCAAGAGAGGGATAAAATCAAGATCACGTGAAGGGTTAATACCGCTTTACAAGGCCTTGGTAAGGCCACACTTGGAATACAGCGTCCAGTTTTGGTCGCCACGATGTAAAAAAAAGATGCTGAAACTCTAGAAAGAGTACAGAGAAGAGCAACAGGGATGATCAGGGGACTGGAGGCTATAACATAAGGAACGGTTGTTGGAATTGGGGGTGTCTAGTTTAATGAAGAGAAGGACGAGGGGGGACAGGATAGCAGCGTTCCAGTATCTCAGGGGATGCCCCAAAGAAGAGGGAGTCAAGCTGTTCTCCAAAGCACCTGAAGGGAGGACAAGAAGCAACGGATGGAAACTCATCAAGGAGAGAAGCAACCTGGAACTAAAGAGAAACTTCCTGACAGTGAGAACAATTAACCAGTGGAACAACCTGCCTCCAGAAGCGGTGAACGCTCTGGAAGTTTTTAAGAAGAGACTGGACAGCCATTGGTCTGAAATGGTGTAGAGTTTCCTGCCTGAGCAGGGGGTTAGACTGGGTGACCTCCAAGGTCCCTTCTAACTCTATAATTATAGTTATAATTATAATGATTATAATTATCATCATCACCATCATCAGGAATAAGACACAACAGAAAAGCCTATTCAATACAATGAAGTGACCGCCACACTGGTTTTACCCAAATAACAAGGATCGTTTAACACTTTAGGCCGGAAGTCTCCAACTTTTAAGACTTGTGGACTTCAACTCCCAGAATTGGCTGGCTGAGGAATTCTGGGAGTTGAAGTCCACAAGCCTCAAAGTTGCCACAGTTGGAGACCCCTGCTTTAGACCCCAAGTAGCAACATCCATCTTATGTCAGGTCCCCAAAGCCTTATTGTTTTCCTTGCATATCTACTTTTGTGCTTTTGCTTTGGGGCCTGCCATTCTGCTGGGGGGAGGGGGGAACATTTGCTTTCCCTTGGAATAACTTTCGCTTTCTGCTTTCCTCTATCTTTTCTTCCACCTCTATCCACTAGAGAAAGGGATGTGTCTCCCTTATCAGGGGGACTGTTACGGAGAAACGAAAGCTGGAGAAGATCTTGAGAGGCCTGCCAGCTGTGCCGGTGACTTGCACATCGTGCCACCTGTGGATTGGCTAGATTTCAAATGGACATTATGACTGTGGTGGGAGGAGAACTATTACTGGTTTAACTATACCAGGGGTAGGCAATCTTGGCTCTTTTATACTCGTGGACTTCAACTCCCAGAATTCCTGAGCCAGCATGGGGGAACTATGGCCCCCCCTTCATGACTCGTGGACTTCAACTCCCAGAATTCCTGAGCCAGCACGGCTCAGCTTGGAAACCTCTCCCTTTCCCCACAGCATGGCTGGCTCAGGAATTCTGGGAGTTGGTCCTCGAGTCATAAAAGAGCCAAGGTTGCCTACCTCTGGTCTAGATCTAGTCCACACGCTGACAACTGAGTCCAAAATTCCCATTCCTAAGCAAAGCAGTTGCTAAGTTCCCCCATGCTGGCTCAGGAATTCTGGGAGTTGAAGTCCACGAGTCATAAAGGAACCAAGGTTGCCCACCCCTGGCTTAACCACTGTGGCAAGACAGGTCGTAAAAGGGGGGGGGACTCATTTAGCCACAGAAAGTTTGGGCTCAGTTGTGGCTCAGTCGTAATTTGTGACATCAAATTATTTTTAGGGTTTTTTTTTTCTTGTTGCATTGTTTGCATTCTGCCACCTATCTGAGCCTTTCAGAGAATGGGGGGGGGAGTTTTATATCTGAAGGGGAGGTACTTACAGTTTAGAATGTCTTTTTAATTTTTAGAATCAATTACCTTGTTATGCTATGTTATAGCTGTGCAGTTTGGTTCAATGGTTCTGACAAAATTTCAAGGAGGACATTTGCATCCAGAGAAGGAAGAAGGAAGAAGGAAGAAGAGGAGGAGGAGGAGGAGGAGGAGGAGGAGGAGGAGGAGGAGGAGGAGGAGGAGGAGGAAGGAGAAGGAGAAGGAGAAGGAGAAGGAGAAGAAGAAGAAGAAGAAGAAGAAGAAGAAGAAGAAGAAGAAGAAGAAGAAGAAGAAGAAGAAGAAGAAGAAGAGGAGGAAGAATCCAGTATAACAGAAGAAGAGCATCAAAGACTATTAGGGGACTAGAGGCTAAAGCATATAAGGAACGGCTGCTGGAATTGGGTATGTCTAGTTCACAGGTCGGCAACCTGCAGCTCTGGAGCCGCATGCGTCTCTTTGAGCCTTCCCCTGTGGCTCCCAGCCTCTGCCATTTGCAGAGAGAGACAGAGACAGAGAGAGGCAATTGCGCTTCTCTCTCTCTCTCTCTCTCTGTGTGTGTGTAAAAGAGAGCGCACTCACAGTGTTCTTTGAGGAGCTGAAAAGCTTATTGGGCGGAGCTCCTCCCTTTGCTGCGTCTCTGCAGGAAACAGGAAGGGCAGGAGAGAGCTAGCTAGCCCAGCTATGCTGGCTCAGGAATTCTGGGAGTTGAAGTCCATGAGTCATAAAAGAGACGAGGTTGCTTACCCCTGAGGTTGTTGGACAACAACCTGAAGCTTGCCAGGTGAGCAGCAGATAGGAGGGGGGGGGAGAAAGAGAGAGAGAGAAAGGGAGGGGGAGAGAGAGAGAGGAAAGAGAGAGAGAGAGAAAGAAAGAGAGTGGGGGAAGAGGAGTGGCAGACCAAGGGCAGATAGAGAGGGAGGGAGAGAGAGAGAGAGACCCTTTTGACATCTAAAATGAAGATAACACTGCATATATCCTTTTTTTACCTGTGTGTATGTGTGTATGTATGTATGTATGTATGTATGTATATATACACATACACACACAGGTATGTATATATATATATACACATACACACACAGGTAAAAAAAGGATATATGCAGTGTTATCTTCATTTTAGATATCAAAAGGGTTTTGTGGCTCCCGGTGTTTTGTTTTTGGTGGGAAACGGGTCCAAGTGGCTCTTTGAGTGTTTTGGGTTGCCCACCCCTGGTCTAGTTTAATGAAGAGAAGGACGAGGGGGGACAGGATAGCAGTATTGCAATATCTCAGGGTCTGCCCCAAAGATGAGGGAGTCAAGCTATTCTCCAAAGCGCCTGAAGGCAGGACAAGAAGCAACGGATGGAAACTCATCAAGGAGAGAAGCAACTTAGAACTAAGGAGAAACTTCCTGACAGTTAGAACAATTAACCAGTGGAACGACCTGCCTCCAGAAGTTGTGGATGCTCCAACACTGGAAGTTTTTAAGAAGAGACTGGACAGCCATTTGTCTAAAATGGTATAGGGCTTCCTGCCTGAGCGGGGGGTTGGACTAGAAGACCTCCAAGGTCCCTTCCAACTCTGTTATTCTTGACTCTCCCAATGCTGAAGGTTCCAGTGATGAACATAGATGATATGGGGACTGGAGGCTAAAGAACAGTTGCTGGAATTGGGTTATGTCCTATTTAATGAAGAGACGGATGAGGCATGACATAATAGCACTCTTGCAGTATCTCAGGGGCTGCCCCAAAGAAGAGGGAGTCAAGCTATTCTCCAAAGCACCAGAAGGCAGGACAAGAAGCAACGGATGGAAACTGATCAAGGAGAGAAGCAACCTACAAGTAAAGAGGAATTTCCTAACAGTGAGGACAATTAACCAGTGGAACAGCTTGCCACCAGAAGCTGTGGGGGCTTCATCACTGGAAGTTTTTAAGAAGAGACTGGACAGCCGTTTGTCTGAAATGGTATAGGCTTTCCTGCCTGAGCAGAGGGTTGGACTAGACGACCTCCAAGGTCCCTTCCAACTCTATTCTGATGAAACCATAATTCTTACACACGAGTGGCTGCGTGTTTAAAAACAGCTGAAACAGTAGACAAGACACAAACACCCCTCAAAAACCTGAACACAACAAGATCGCCATTGAAACTATTGCAATAAACAATGGGGGGGGGGAATCCCTCTTTAGCAACTTCTTAAGTTTTGAAAGACCTTCCTTATCTCACAAGACTTTCCTAGTTAATAAATAAAAAAAAGCTTTCTATCACAAGACACACAAAGCACCCGGTAAGTGTCAAGGAAGAATCACATGAGCATGGTCATGTTACACAATCAGCCTTGGTTTTAACTCCAGATTAAACCTGATCCAGAAAGGGTTTCACAAACCACCATTGCATTTCAACACCAAAAGAGTTGCCAGTTCTCCACAGGTAATCCCAGGTAATCCTGAATTTGCAACACTTCATTTAGTGCGACGTCAGCGCTGGAAAAAGCAAATCACGACTGTTTTCCACCCTTACAATCACTGCAGCATTCCTCCGTGGTTATATGATCAGAATTCAGACATTATTGGAAAGAGAGAGGAAATATTTTTGATCTTCTAATATTAGACTTAAACTAAAAACTTACGTATATTACTGAATTACTGTTTAACCCAGACAACATGTATTAATGGCTTTGATTTATTAGAGAGGATACTGTATTATTAATTAGATGGCTGAATATGGTGGAAAATAGATAACTTTTAGAAAACAGAGCAATATTATAATCAAATAGATAAGATGTATACCCGGAATATTAGACTTTGGTATGAAAAGAGAAAAAGGGAGAAGTTGAGATAAGGGGAATTTTTGGTCACCTAAAAAGTACTTGAAAATCAGAAATAATAGTGTTACTTTGAATATTGACAGGAAATTAAAGCCTGGAAGAAAAAAAAAAAAGCAACAACAGGACATTGATTGTATACAAGGATTAAGTGCAAACGCAATTAAGATATGCATAAGCTAAAAATTATCAATAATGGCAACAAAGATGTTTTTATTTAGTTGGTAACA
Organism: Crotalus tigris; assembly: GCF_016545835.1. Classification (NCBI taxonomy): domain Eukaryota; kingdom Metazoa; phylum Chordata; class Lepidosauria; order Squamata; family Viperidae; genus Crotalus; species Crotalus tigris. Next base: position 299,344 of record NW_024096724.1, read on the forward strand.
ATAAGAATTGTACTAACCCAATATGAGATAACAGATATTAATGGAAAAGGAGAGGAACTATTTGATGTTGTAACGTAAGATTTATACCAAAGATTTATGTATGCGATTGAACTATTGATTAACCCAGTCATCATGTTGCTTTTTAAATATTCAATTGTAAAATGAGAAAATCAATAAAATATTATATATGAAAAACGCTTGGCAACTGGCATGTACCTGTGACGGTTGCTGTGTCCCGAGATCCAGGGATCAACTCTTGCGACTGTCTGACAAGCAGAGTCAACGGGGGAAGCCCGGATCAACTTTAACGACCGTGTTGCTAAACTGCAGTGATCCGCTTAAAGACTATGGCCAGAAAGGTCGCAAAATGGGGCAAAACTCACTTAGTGAACGTTTCACTTAGCAACCGATATTTTGGGCTGTGAAGTCGAGGATTACCTGGATTTCCAGGCCTTCCAAATCAGTTTCCAGCGATTAAAATTGCAGATTAGTGCACAAGCAAATCCTACACAGGGGGTGGGGAACCTTGGCTCTTTTATGACTCGTGGACTTCAACTCCCAGAATTCCTGAGCCAGCCGTGCTGGGGGAAAGGGAGAGATTTCCAAGCTGAGCCATTCTGGCTCAGGAATTCTGGGAGTTGAAGTCCACCAGTCATAAAAGAGCCAAGGTTGCCTACCCCTGAACTAGACTCTAGGCCTAGGGTAGGGGTCTTCAAACTTGGCCCTTTTATGACTCGTGGACTTCAACTCCCAGAATTCCTGAGCCAGCCATGCTGAGGGAAAAGGGAGAGGTTTCCAAGCTGAGCCATGCTGGCTGAGGGATTCTGGGAGTTGAAGTCCACGAGTCATAAAGCGACCTAGGTCAGAGGTAGGCAACCTTGGCTCTTTTATGAGAGACAGCTGTGTTGATTTGGCTCTAACGGGGGCAGCAGCAGCTTTTCAAGGCCAAATGAGCCCCAGGTGTGATCCAGGGAGGCCTTTTCTGGATGAGGGGGAGCCCACCTGACCCCCCCCCAGCCACTTGGGAGGGGAAGAGAAACAGGCAGTGTAGAACCAAATAAAGGAAGGGGGGGGTTATAAAATAAATCTCAACTCCTCATTAAGAGGAGCCAATAGACCCTCCAGGGCCAGGAGCAGCATATCTTACTGGGCCCTTCTAATGGTATTTCCAGGCTTCGTTCACCTCCTCTAGCAAAGAGTGGGACTACATCTCCAGGCATCCACAGCCGGCCTACCTTTTGGGGAGGGGGAAATGAAGCCTCCTCTCTTTCCCCTCTCTCCCTTCTCTCTCCCTCTCCTCCCCCTCCCTCCATCTCTCTCCCTCCCCCCTCCCCCTCCCTCCCTCTCTTTCTCTGTTCGTTCCCTTCCCTCCGTCTCTTCCTCCCCTCCTTCTCAACCTCCCTCCTCCGTCTCCCTCCCTCCCTCTTTGTCCCCTTCCCTCCATCTCTCTCTCCCTCCTTCTCTTTCTCCCCTCCTTCTTCCCCTCCCTCCCTCTCTCTCCCCCCATTCCCTTCCCTTCCTGTCTCTCCCTCCCTCCTTCTCCCCCTCTCCATCCCCTTCCCTCCCTGTCCCTCCCCCTCCCCGTCCCCTTCCCTCCCTATCTCTCCCTCCCCCCTCCCCCTCCCTCCCTGTTCCTTCCCTTCCCTGTCTCTCCCCCCTTCCGCCCCTCCTTCTCAACCTCCCTCCCCCCTCTCTCCCTCCCTCCCTTTGTCCCCTTCCCTCAATCTCTCCTTCTCTCCCTCCCCTCCTTCTTCCCCTCCCTCCCTCTCTCTCTCCCCCATTCCCTTCCCTTCCTGTCTCTCCCTCTCCCTCTCTCCTTCTCCCCCTCTCTCCGTCCCCTTTCCTCCCTGTCCCTCTCCCTCCCCCTCCCCTCCCTGTCTCTCCCTCCTTCTCTCCCTCTCCCTCCCCTCCTTCTCTCCCTCCCTCCCTCCCTCCCCTCTTTTTCTCTCTCTCCCTCCCCGCCTCACTCCCACCGCCTGGCTGGAAAGCAGAGCGCTTTTAAGCCCCCGCCGAGAGCGACGGGGAGTTGTAGTCCACCCCGTCGACGTCCGCTGGGAACCATGGGCTGCGTGGTGCGACCCCTGGCGCGGGGCGGACGGGCGAGCGAAAGGGCTTCCCCGGGGGAGACGATGGGCATGGGAGTCCCGCGGCCCTCCCGGGTTACCTTGGCTCTGACCCGGCCGGCCTTGCTCCGGCTGCGGGGCTTGACCACCTCCGCCATCCGCCCGGCCGCCGCTGCCCTCCGCCGTCCGCCGGCTTGTTGTTCCAGCGGCGCCCGGAGGGGCGGAGGAGGCGTGGTCAGGGTCACGTGAGCAAAGGGGCGGCGCCCCGCGACGCCGCGAAGGGAAGAGGCGCCAACCGCGTCCAATCAGAGGAGAGGGCATAGCCCCGCCCACCCGTAAGTTTTCTCCCGCGCAAGAGCCTGGAAGTGGACTTCAACTCCCAGAATCCTCCAGCCAGAAGAGGCGAAAGTCTGAACGCCGAATTCAGAGCAGAGCATCCTGGGAGTTGAAGTCAAAATCTCTTCCGGGCTTCTGAGCTGCAGAAACACGGCTTAAAGCAGCCCCTAGAAGAGAATGGCGTAGGAGGCTGGAGATGCGCCCCTGTTTTAAGCGCACCCTCGGGGGGGGGGGAGGGGGAACAGAGGAAGGTGGCAGCACCTCCAAGGCTTCTGCTTATTGGAACAGCACAGCAAATGGGAAGGGCTGCTTGGATGGGAGACCACCAGGAAATCCCACCAGGCCAGGCTAGTTCATCTGTCAACATACCAGGGGAAGATGTGGGAAACTGCTTGCGTTCTCTTTCTGGGGGGAAGACACCCTAGATCAGTGGTTCTCAACCTGTGGGTCGGGACCCCATTTGGGGTCGAACGACCATTTCACGGGGGTCGCCAAACAACGCAGTCTGCCATTTTCCCCCCCTTTTCCTTAGCTGGGCTCCTCCCTTTTATTCTATTGGCTTTTGAAAGCCAATAGAATAGACTCTCTTGAGTAGAGTCTAATTCTATTGGCTTTCCAAAGCCAATAGGAATGGTCCAGGCTGTCTCTGCCCTGCTGAGCCCGCCAAAAGCCCCATTCTGCAAACGGGGCTGCACCAGTTGAGTAGTCCTCGACTTACCACAGGTTGAGTAGTCCTCGACTTATGACCAGTTGTGGGTCGCAGCATTAAAAAGGTTGAGAACCACTGCCCTAGATTGTCCCTAAAGTTCCCAGAAGTAGACTGGAGTTGAAGACAAATCGGCTTCTTTCGTCTTTGGCCCCACTCTTGGCTTTTTGAGCATGGACAGAGCAGAATCACAGAGCTGGAAAGGCGCCTTGGAGGTCTTCTAGTCCAACCTGCTACTCAGGCAGGAGACTCTAGGCCAGGGGTCTCCAAACTTGACCACTTTCGATTCGTGCACTTCAACTCCCAGAATTCCTCAGCCAATCATGCTGGCTAGGGAATTCTGGGAATTGAAGTCCACGAGTCTTACAAGTCGTTAAGATTGGAGATCCCTGCCCTATGGCTATTCCAGAAGATGGAGGCAGTGCAAGGACTGTCCCTTTCGTGGATGCACGCAAATGCGAGGAAAGCAACAAAAAAAAACCCTGATGTTTGAAATGTGATTGTTGTTTAGTTGCGACGATGGATGAGAGCTGCTTCTCTTTCGGGGGTTTTGCACTCGCAAACTGGCACCGAGTTGCCCCTCTGCACTTTTTAAAAAGTCTACCGGCTTTCTCCTCCACCAGTCAACCATCGAGGAAGTGAGTCTGGCGAAGTCGTAAACATTGCAACGTGGAAGAGCGACCCCTGGCGGCTATAGGGCGGGAAGGCAAAGCCGTTCCTTTTCCTGCTCCTAAAGCGAGCGTGTTTCTAATTGCCTTTGCCAATCCTTAATGTGCAATTTTCTAGTCCTCATCGAGCTCGCCTGTTTTCTTGAGCTATATAAATTCCCAGCCAAATCCTCAGCCAATAACACATCTGGAGGGAACTAGTTTAGGGAAAACACACCATCGAACCCACTGCCTGGATAACGAGGTTTTTAAAAAGAGACTAGACAGTCACTTGACTGAGATGGTATCTAGATTGCTTCTCTCTTTGTTCAGTTTCCGACCATTGTTTCTTGTCGTGGTTTGGAGGATGATTTGGTGCCCTCCTTTCTGTGACAGCCACTTAAATATTGGAATATTGCTATCATGGCACCCCTGTTTCTTCTTTTCTTTAGACTAGCCAAACCCAATGCATGTTTGATTTTTTTTTTTTCAGCCTTCACCAGTAAACTACCATATCCCTAAAGACCATCCTATATTTCCTTCTGTGGGAAGTTGGCCCCCACCCCCAGAGAAAAATATTTTTAGAAATATTTAAAATACAGAATATATTTCCCTAAAGCAGTGGTTCTCAACCTGTGGGTCGGGACCCCATTTGGGGTCGAACGACCATTTCACGGGGGTCGCCAAACAACGCAGTCCGCCATTTTTTCCCCCTTTTCCTTAGCTGTGCTACTCCCTTTTATTCTATTGGCTTTTGAAAGCCAATAGAATAGACTCTCTTGAATAGAGTCTAATTCTATTGGCTTTCCAAAGCCAATAGGAATTGTCCAGGCTGTCTCTGCCCTGCTGAACCCGCCAAAAGTCCCATTCTGCAAATGGTGCTGCACCAGTTGAGTAGTCCTCGACTTACGACTGGTTGAGTAGTCCTCGACTTATGACTGGTTGGGGGTCGCGGCATTAAAAAGGTTGAGAACCACTGTCTTAAATGATTTAAAGGTAGAAACCAACCACCAAGTCTCTCTGTCCCAAACAGGAACCAAGTCTGTAGAATTACAGGTGTGATAATCTTGTCAAAAAGACTGGAATCAGAAAACTGGGATTAGGAAGAAAGATCCCTAGAATCAACACCAAAAATCTAAGAGTCATCAGCCCCAGCCCCAGGGAAGCAGGATATGACCCTTGGGACATAATAGGTTTAACCCACCACCATCAGAATACCAGAAATGCAGACTCACACCCAGGTCAAAGTTCACACCACAGGAACAACTCCAAACAAAAGGCTCCAGAGGGTATAAAAACACACTCCCTACATGTGCTCGCTCTCTCTTTTCTTCCAGAGCCATCTTTCTGTCTGGCTCTCCTCTTCAATAAATTACAACCTTCTTTCTAAAGCAGTCGCCATGTTGTTTTTTTCCCGGCTTGGACTGAACCACAATAAAGACTCTTCCTTCAACATGACCATTGTTTCTTGTCCTTCCCTCTCATGCTTTGGAGAATAATTTGGTGCCCTCCTTTCTGTGACAGCCCCTTAAATATTGGAATATTGCTATCATGGCACCCGTTTCTTCTTTTCTTTAGACTAGTCACTAGCCAAACCCAATGCAAGTTTGATTTTTTTTTCAGCCTTCTCCAGTAAATTACCATATCCCTAAAGAGCATCCTATATTTCCTTCCAGGCAAAGTTCAAAATCAATAACTGGGGGGGGGAAACCTTATACAATTGGAAAAAGCTTCCTAAATTAACAGAGCCCAGTCTGTGCCCAATAAGGCAGTTGTCACATCAAGGACACGGGTTTATATTAATTGCTTATTTTTTTACCTCCTATGATAACTCTCAGAATTCTTCTTCCCAGAATAGAATAAATAGTACAATAGAAATAAGGTAGAATTAAAAATATTGATGACAGGAAAAGAAAAAAAAAAAAAAAGACAGAAATCCCACCACAGTCTGCTCTGGATTCCAGAAGCTTCCAGGAACGAGTACTACAGCTACCACACATTTTCTGTCCCTTTGAATCAGGAGGACTAGAGCCTTGCTTTTCACTAAAAGGGGAGCTGCTCAGGCAACATCACAATTCGAAAGTCCAGGAGAAGAATTAGCCTGAATGTTACAGCTGTTCCCACACATTGATTCCCGAGTCATTTGCAGACAAATAAGTGTTTAATTCTTAGTGCTTAACAAATCAGGAAGAGTCCATTTGCTCTAGATTTCACCGGATTTGGGGCAAACTAAAAAATAAAAAAGGGGGGGGAGGCAATCAGAACTCTAGAAGCTTTCCCACTACTCTCTAACTAACATAATTAAGTAAGATCCAAGAATTAAGGCTAATATCATGGGATTGTCTTGATCCATCCTCACAACCACCCTGTGAGGTAGGTCAGGTAGAAGCTACAATGTCTCCCGAGAAATCCACTTTCAAGGTCATTCACACATAGGTGTAATTCTTTAGATGTCACACACCCCTCTCCTTCTACGAATAAAAAAGGCAGCGGTCCAAAGATGTGGTCCCAAAAAAGGTAAACTTGTGGATCTAAGAATACAGTGGATGCTACAGCTGTCATCTTGACTTTTTCAACTACATCCTGCGAACACCCTTCTTTCAAAGGAATAAAACAACAGAAATAATGGTGTTATCTGCCAGAAAAATTAGCGTCGTCTCAGTACTTTTCTGCTGTGGAAGCATCCTCCACCTTTCCAAAATGTTCTCTTTGGCTTGTTTTAAAGAATAATTAATGCGCCCCCCAAAATCAGCAAAACTCCATTTGAGGAAGGGGATTGAGACAGCTTTTAAAATGGCTGCTATTCCATTTTCCTCATAGAGGCATCGTCGAAGGAAAGATTCCGAGATCTGGAGGGAAGAAAAAGATCAAAGAATGAGGGGGAAAAAATGCAGACTGGATCCGTCTACGGATAATCCCCGGCTTATGACCACGAGTGAACCCAACATTTCTGTTGCTAAGTGAGACATTTGTTAAAGTGTGTTTTGTCCCAGTCTACGACTTTCCTTGCCACATTTGTGAAGTTGTTAAGTTAGTAACACAGTTGTTACTAAGGGATCTGGCTTCCCCCCTTGACTTTGCTTATCAGACGGTCATCACGTGACCCCGGGATGCTGTGACCGTCATAAATATGAGTCAGTTGCCAAGCATTTGAATTTTGATCACGTGACCACAGGGAGGCTGCAACGGTCGTAAGTGTGAAAAACGGTCATAAGTCATCTTTTTTCAGTGCCATTGTAACCTGGAACGGTCACCATATCAACTGTTACAAGTCAAGGACTATCCTTAAGCCACGATCTGCTTAACTGTGATTGGCTGACTAAAACACAACTTACAACTTTCTGGTATGCCAAGATTCCTGCTTCCAAATTGCAAGAGTTGCAATGAGGTAAGCCCAGATCGAGCAAACCTTGATCTGGGGAGATACACACAATATGTTAGTTTATGACTGACCTTCTTGCATTCATCTAGCACAGTGGTTCTCCACCTGTGGGTCGGGACCCCATTTGGGGTCGAACGGCCATTTCACGGGGGTCGCCAAACAACGCAGTCCGCCATTTCCCCCCCCCTTTTCCTTAGCTGTGCTACTCCCTTTTATTCTACTGGCTTTTGAAAGCCAATAGGATAGACTCTCTTGAATAGAGTCTAATTCTATTGGCTTTCCAAAGCCAATAGGAATTGTCCAGACTGTCTCTGCCCTGCTGAGCCCGCCAAAAGTCCCATTCTGCAAACGGTGCTGCACCAGTTGAATAGTCCTCAACTTACAACCGGCTGAGTAGTCCTCATCTTACGACCGGTTGGGGGTCGCGACATTAAAAAGGTTGAGAACCACTGATCTAGCAAGACTCTTGGTAGCTTATGGTTTATGACTGAGGGACTAGTGTACAATCAGCCAATCTTTGTTTATTCGCACTTAAGAATACCCAAAATATAACTTATGTCAGCTAAACCATGACTTAACACATTTCAATCTTGGCAACTTTTAAGACGCGTGGACTTCAGCTCCCAGAATTCCTCAGCCAGCATGAAAAACTTTGGAGGGTTTTAAGAAGAGATTTGTCTGAACTGGTGTAGACTTTCCTGTGTAAGCAGGGGGTTGGACTAGAAGACCTCAAAGATCCCTTCTGATTCTGTAATTCTTCTTTGGATGGCTGGAGAATTCTGGGAATTGAAGTCCACCCATCTTAAAAGTTGCCAAGATTGGAAGACACTGCCTTAAGATGTTATATAAATACAGAGATATTCTGTATTATTCTATTCCAATAATATGCTTAATTAGACAGGCATTTTTAAAGTTCCTTTTCTAAATGACAAAACTTACCATCTCTGGGCTAGTGAGGATGAATTAAGCTATACCCATCCACAGAAGCGTAGTTAGCTTCCCCTATAAAAACAAAGGTTACAGTTATTAATCCATAGAGTAAAACAGGGGTCTTCAAACTTGGCCCTTTTGTGACTTGTGGACTTCAACTCCCAGAATTCCTCAGCCAGGCACGCGTCCCTGGCTGAGGAATTCTGGGAGTTGAAATCCACAAGTCATAAAAGGGCCAAGTTTGAAGACCCCCTGGAGTAAAATGTCTGAGCCCAAATTTAAAATGGCAAAAAAATCTGCTTGATTAACCACCAAGAACAAAAGGCATCATTTAGGAAATGTCAGACAGGTGTAAAGTCCGCTGATTAAGATAAGGAGATTCACAAACAGTTTATTGCAAGCACCTGGAGACAATTCAAATCAGGATCAGAAACTACCCATTATCATTTAAGCATCCAAAATTAACCCTTCCCTTCATTTAAGGGGCTCATTGTCCACAATGCATGTAGTCCTCAATTTTTGACAGCTTTAAATAACAACAATAAGAAGAATAAAGAAGAATAAAGTTGGAAGGGACCTTGGAAGTCATCTAGTCCAGCCAGCTGCTCAGGCAGGAAACCCTATACCATTTCAAACAAATGGCTGTCCAGTCTCTTCTTAGAAACCTCCAGTGTTAGAGCATTCACAGCTTCTGGAGGCAGGTTGTTCCACTGGTTAATTGTTCTAACTATCAGGAAGTTTCTCCTTAGTTCCAGGTTGCTTCTCTCCTTGGTTAGTTTCCACCTGTTGCTTCTTGTCCTGCCTTCAGGCGCTTTGGAGAATAGCTTGACTCCCTCTTCTTTGGGGCAGCCCCTGAGATACCGGAAGACTGCTATCAAGTCCCCCCTGGTCCTTCTCTTCATTAAACTAGACATCCCCAATTCCAGCAACCATTCCTTATATATTTTAGCCTCCAGACCTCTAATCATCTTTGTTGCTCTTCTCTGTACTCTTTCTAGAGTCTCCACATCTTTTTTAGCCTTGTGATGATCAAAACTGGATGGAGGATTCCAAGTGTGACCTTACCATTTACCATTGTAAAGCAGTATTAACACTTCATGTGATTTCTATTCTATTCTATTCTATTCTAGTCCAGTCCAGTCCAGTCCAGTCCATATATTCTTCTATTCTATTCTATTCTATTCTATTCTATTCTATTCTATTCTATTCTATTCTATTCTATTCTATTCTATTCTATTCCATCCCATCCCATCCCATCCCATCCCATCCCATCCCATCCCATCCCTGTTAATGTAGAGATGTAGAATCGTGCAAAAAGATGGGGACACACCAGGGGTGCAAGGTTTACTCACCTGGTTCACTGGAAGGGATGGGCATCTGGGGTCTCCTGCAGGGGAGAAGAGGTGCAGGTAAATCAGTCCAACCTAACTTCAGAGACCTTCAGGCAACTTGGTTTAGGCCAGGGGTGGGCAACTTTGGCTCTTTTATCATTCGTGGACATCAACTCCCAGAATTCCTGAGCCAGCATGGGGGGAACTAAGGCCCCCTTCATGACTCGTGGACTTCAACTCCCAGAATTCCTGAGCCAGCCATGCTGAGGGGAAAGAGAGAGGTTTCCAAGCTGAGCCATGCCTGCTCAGGAATTCTGGGAGTTGAAGTCCACGAGTCATGAAGGGGCCAAGGTTGCCTAGCCCTGCCCTAGCTGAATGTAACCCCTAGCCTCTATTAATAATATTTATTATTATAACATTATAATAATTATAATACTATAATAATTATTAATAATAAAAAATAGATTAAAAAGGAAACATAAGACAAACTTGAAGGACATTTTGATGAAACTGTGGGCTTGGTTCCAGACCAGGGGTCTTCAAACTTGGCCCTTTTATGACTCGTGGACTTCAACTCCCAGAATTCCTGAGCCAGCCATGCTGAGGGGAAAGGGAGAGGTTTCCAAGCTGAGCCATGCTGGCTCAGGAATTCTGGGAGTTGAAGACCACAAGTCATAAAAGAGCCAAGGTTGCCTTCCCCTGGTCTAGGCCTAGGCCACTTCATGACTCGTGGACTTCAACTCCCAGAATTCCTGAGCCAGCCGTGCTGAGGGGAAAGGGAGAGGTTTCCAAGCTTAGCCGTGATGGCTCAGGAATTCTGGGAGTTGAAGTCCACAAGTCATGAAGGGGCCATAGTTCCCCCATGTTGGCTCAGGAATTCTGGGAGTTGAAGTCCACAAGTCATGAAGGGGCCATAGTTCCCCCATGCTGGCTCAGGAATTCTGGGAGTTGAAGTCCACCAGTCATGAAGGGGCCATAGTTTCCCTCATGCTGGCTCAAGAAGTCCACGAGTCATAAAAGAGCCAAATTGCCTACCCCTAGATTAGTCCAAGCACAGCACAAGTAACTCTCAGCAAGCCTCAATAGAGGACGTGGCCACTAAATACAGGCAGTCCTCAAATTATGACCCCAAATTTCCGTTGCAAAGCAAGACAGCTGTTCAGTGAATTTTGCCCCGTTCTATGACCTTTCCTGCTGCAGCCGTTCAATGAATGCCTGCCACTCTTCAGTCAATAAGGCGGTTGTTAAATGAATGTGACTTCCCCTATTGACTTTGCTTGTCACAAGTTCACCGGAGCCGATCACATGACTCCAAGGCACGGCGACCGTCATTATTACGAGCCAATGGCCAAGGGTCTGAATTTTGATCATGTGACCAGTCGTAAGTCTGAAAAAAACGACTAAATTGATGGTTGCAACTTGAGGATTACCTAGAGGTAACAGAATGCAGAATTTTGACTCCTGTTCTTTTGTTTTCTCCAAGCAAGAAATTCATAAGTCCTCGCTGTACAGTGTACCGTATATGCCGGCGTATTAGGCGACCCGGCGTATAAGACGACCCCCGAGTTCGACGCCGGGTCGCAAGACGATCGACGCCGAGTCGCATATAAGACGACTTTCTAGGCATGCGACTCGGTGTCAATCATCTTATACGCCGGAAATAACGTCATTTCCGGCGTATAAGATGATCGACACCGAGTCGCATGCCTAGAACGTCATCTTATACGCCGGAAATAATAAATAAATAAATAAACGTTATGACTCGGCATATAAGACGACCCCCGAGTTCGGAGGCTGTTTCATCGCTCTCAAAAGTCGTCTTATACGCCGGAATATACGGTATTTTTTTTTATTACTCCAAAGTAATATAATTATTCTTGGCAGAAAACCATGACGTTAGCATAATGCAGCTAAGTAAATAGCTGAAAAGAATAACATTCACATTTAATATATATGTGTGTGTGTGCTTTTTCATTCTTACGTGCCAGGCACTGGAGGCTGACTTCTTCTAGGCCCTGTGTTCTGCTGTGTGTTGTAATAATTTTCGTAGACTACAGGAGCTGCAAAAAGCAAAAAAAAAAATGTCAAAAAACCCACAAGACAACTTGTTTCTCAACTAACACTGGATGGGATGTGTTACTTTCGACTGCTGAGATTACAATTCTTAGAATTCTGAGCCAGTGGAGAGAAGCATTCTGGGATTTTAGTAGCCCCTTCTGAATTTATATATATATTTTTTTCTAGCAAAACATGGTTCTGAAAACACGTTTGTTGGTTGGTAACCCTCCTTTATTATTCGTATAAGTAATTCAAGGGGGCAAGCATACCTAATACTTCTTCCCCCTCCTGTTTTCTCCAAAATAACAATCACCCTGTGAGGTAGGTTGAGCGGACTGAAAGTGATGGGGCAAAAGTCAACCGGCTGGCTTTCATGCCTAGGGTAGGATTAGAACTCACCGTCTGCTGGTAATTGGCCCAAAGTGACCTAGTCAGCTTTCAGGCCTAATGCAGGACTAGAACTCATAGTCGCCTGGTGAGCAGCCGAAAGTCACCAAGTCAGCTTCCATGCTTAAGGCAGAACTAGAACTCACCGTCTCCTGGTGAGCTGTCCAAAGTCACCCAGCCGGCTTTTATGCCTAATGCAGGACTAGAACTCACAGTCTCCTGTTGATTGGCCCAAAGTCACCCAGTCGGCTTCCATGCTTAAGGCAGAACTAGAACTCACAGTCTCCTTGGTTCTAGCTTAGTGCTTTAACCCTGGCTATGAATTTTGCTGTATAATTTGCTGTATAGCCAGAAAAAATAAAATGGAGTGGAGTAAGAGGACGTAGTGAGACACAAACTTTTAGAGTTGATATCAATCCGTTGAGTTCAGCTAGATCAGTGGTTCTCAACCTTTTTAATGCCGTGACCCCCAACCGGTCGTAAGTCAACCGGTCGTAAGTCGAGGACTACTCAACTGGTGCAGCACCGTTTGCAGAATGGGACTTTTGGCGGGCTCAGCAGGGCAGAGACAGCCTGGACAATTCCTACTGGCTTTGGAAAGCCAATAGAATTAGACTCTATTCAAGAGAGTCTATTCTATTGGCTTTCAAAAGCCAATAGAATAAAAGGGAGTAGCACAGCCAAGGAAAAGGGGAAAAAAAATGGCGGACTGCGTCGTTTGGCGACCCCCGTGAAATGGTCGTTCGACCCCAAATGGGTCCCGAACCACTGAGCTAGATCAAAAAAGAGGCACAGAAGGATTTCTGGGCAATTTGCAGTCAGGTATAATAAGAGAAACATGAAACCCCATCCAGATTTCTCCCCATCTCCACTTATGCTAAGGAAAATCAAGATGGGATTACTTTGACTTTCTTTCTCACCAGTCTTTCTAGCTCTGGACGGCCGTCTGTTTTTCCTTTTCCACAAGTCCCTTATACCCTCCCCCCAAATTATCTCTAAACTCCTTTACACCACCGTGTTTTATAGACACGAACGGAGCACCGTTTGAACTTGAGACCTCGGGCATCCACCTCTTTTACCTGGCGGGATGTTGCCGGTCTTGCGAATATGTACGAAACACTCTATGTCGTTCCCGATGCTGCACTGCTCCAGGGCTTTGCGGATCTCTTCGTAGTTCTGTCGCAGGGAAGAGAAAGTCGATTTTAGCGGCAGGAAAATGACGCGCCCTGAATTACTGCTATGTTTTCCGAATCCAAATTCCAACACTGGAGGAAACGTAAGGGGCAAAAAGACTGGGGGGTAGGGGGGTGGCCACATTTTGTGCTTACTACACAACAATCAATTCCTTTTCTGAATTAAAAAAAAATTGTGTTTGTGTGTGTGGTTTCTCTTTTCCTATGGATGAATGAATCCATTCCGTTGTGGCAAAAATCCAACTTGGATCATCGACTTCGTGACTCGGTTCAGAAAACTGATCATTTTGGAGGCCCTAACCCGATTCACAGGGAAAACAATGTTTGTGCAAATGTATCTTCAGGGGCTGCCCCAAAGAAGAGGCAGTCAAGCTATTCTCCAAAGCGCCTGAAGGCAGGACGAGAAGCAACGGATGGAAACTGATGAAGGAGAGAAGCAACCTGGAACTAAGGAGAAACTTCCTGACAGTTAGAACAATTAACCAGTGGAACCACCTGCCTCCAGAAGCAGTGAATGCTCCAACACTGGAAGTTTTCAAGAAGAGACTGGACAGCCATTTGTCCGAAATGGTATAGGGCAATGATGGCGAACCTTTTAGAGACTGAGTGCTCAAACTGCAACCCAAAATCACTTATGCATCGTTGAGTGCCGGGTGGGCGTGGCCCATTGCGTGGGCATGGCTGCGGTGGTAAAGGCAGACTGGGTGGGACTAAAAAGTTCAATCAATCAATTCCAACTTTGCAAGATCTCTTTTTTCCCCGCGAGAAGCTGAAATTGACTGATTGATTGGACCTTTTTTTTTTTTTTTGCACACGGTGGCGGAGGCCTAAAGCGAAAAGGTTTTATAAAACCCAGCTGAAGGCCTAGGACTGGGGCGACGGCGCGTGTGCCCACAGAGAGGGCTCAGAGTGCCGCCTCTGGCACCCGTGCCATAGGTTCGCCACCACTGGTATAGGGTTTCCTGTCTGAGCAGGGGGTTGGACTAGATGACCTCCAAGGTTCCTTCCAACTATTCTATTCTATTCTGTTCTATTCTATTCTATTCTATTCTATTCTATTCTATTCCAGATATTCTGTTCTGTTCCTTTGAAAATGCCCAACCCGAAAATTTGCCAATGCCCAATCTGCAAACGAAAGGGACTGACGCTCCTTTCTTACATCATCATTCCTGACGCAAGCTTCAGACAGCTGATTGACATGGAACCACAAAGCATTCCGGAAATAGTTGATCCGCTCACATTCTTGGCTCTCAAAGAACTGCAGGAGACACAGAAGAAGATCAGCTGCCAAACTGGGCAAAGAAGCAGCATTTGATCAGAGTAGATTTTTATTTAATATATTTACCAACTGGCCCTCTTAGAGAAAGTTTGAGAAGGCAATACGTACGAAGCCACCATAAAACCGCCGGTGGACATTCTCCATCATCCAGGTCAGGGCTAGGCAACCTTGGCTCTTTTATGACTCGTGGACTTCAACTCCCAGAATTCCTGAACCAGCATGGGGGAACTATGGCCGCCTCATGATTCGTGGACTTCAACTCCCAGAATTCCTGAGCCAGCCTGGCTCAGCTTGGAAACCTCTCCCTTTCCCCTCAGCATGGCTGGCTCAGGAATTCTGGGAGTTGAAGTCCACGAGTCATAAAAGAGCCAAGGTTGCCTACCCCTGATCCAGGTCATGGTGGCCTGCAAAGGTGCTTTTTCAAGAAGCAACTGGACGTTCTTGGTTTTTCCTTGAAGATGTTTCGCTTCTCGTCCAAGCAGATTCTTCGGTTCCGATGGAAAGAAAGTCCTGTTGCCTCTTGAAAAAAAAACACCTTTGGGACCACCATAAAACCATTAAAACTTGACCCCTTCCAGTTAGGTTTTAGGGCTGGGCATGGGATGGAGACCACGGAGGTAGCTTTTAGGGATGATCTGTGGTGGGACTTTGACTGGGCAGACCTACTTGTCTAGAAACATTTGACATCACGTACCATGATACCCCTATGGCTTGTCTATGAAAACTAGGATTGAAGCCTCTGAAGAAGCTTCTTGGATGAGAAACGAAACGTCTTCAAAGAAAAACAAAGGAAGTCCAGTTGCCTCCTGAAAAAACATCTTTGGGACAATCATGATCTGGATGGTGGAGAACCTCCATAGGCACTTTCCCAATAGGGTGTTTTTTGCCGGAAACAGGTGGTTTTCAAATTTGATAGATAAATAAATTAATTTTATGGGACAATGCTATTCCAGAGAGAAGCAATAACCCTAAAAAGCACATTTTGATGGTCCTCACATATGTGAAGAAGGGGTGTAGACATAAGCTGCAGAAATGGAGTTAATTTTTGGATTGCCAACAAAGAGTTAAAGGGAGACTAGTACAGCTATTTCGAGCTATTTAGCTATTTAGCTTTCATCAGCTAGCCATACCCTTCTGAGATTCGAACCTGGGCTGCTTGCACATTAGGCAGCTGTATTAATCTCTAGGCCAGGGCTTTTCAACCAGTGCCATTGCTCCTAGAAGCACAAAGCCGAAAACACCAGCCTGAAGATGATGAATGGGACTTCATCAAAACGTCGCCAAGACACTTCCAATTTTACGCGGGAGAAAACCCGAATAACCAATATATTCATATTATTGAATATATTCATATTCAAGACTCTTATTTGGGATGGGGAAGGGAGAAATCCTTTTTTCTTAAACTTGTTTGGCTTTCTGCCTCGCTGGCCTCTCCTTCGCTGAGTAAGGGAATCTTCTCCCTTTGGATTTTCCAAAATAAACTATAGCCTTATGTGGAAGTATTTCACACACCGCTGTTAAATAACAGGCTCCATGCACAAAGGTTTCTACCAAACACTCAGCCGAAGTAGCTGAATCAGCAATTAATCTGTTGGTTCAGCTGAATATCTTACTTTTGGCAACAACAGCAACAACACAGAGGAGGAGAGAAAACGGAACCGAGAAACAGGGGAGAATCCAACCGAACATGAACGCAACTATCTGGGGACCTTGTGTACTCCCTCCAGGTTAAAAAACATCCTCCTTCGAAAAACACAATTTCTGCTTTAGTTTTGTTGTGCTGTGGTTGGCTTACCTCGCAAGCCTTGACATGCTCGTTCTGCCACTCTTCCCTAATCTTCTCGAGAGCGTTGACGTTATTCTGATACAGCCTGTCTGCAAATGGGAAACCACCACAAAGTTATCCAAAGTTGCGTTAAATTGCAAACTTGAAGCTCAAAACCCAAAGCCACAGGGATGAAGAGAGCCCCCACAATGACAGCACATTCACTTGGGCAACTGACCGGTATGGGACACCAGTCACTCCCTTTTTATAACCCTGTAATTCAGGGGTCCCCAACCTCCGGTCTGTGGCCTAGTACTGGTCAGGGCATGCCAGCAACCGGTCCACAGAAACAAGCGAAGCCCCATCCGCGGGATGCAGGCAACACACTCTTTGATCCACGGAAAAATCTCTCTCCGTGGAACCGGTCCATGGTGCCCAAAAGGTTGGGGACCCCTGCTGTAATCCTTTAATTCAGGATAGAGTAGGGGCAACTAGTGCACGATTGATTATCACACAGGAAGTACTCGACTGACAACAATTAGGGCCAGAATTTCCAGCGCTGAGTTATTGCGGTCGTAAGTCAAGTCAGACCCAAACTTGTTGACCATTTTTACAGTGGCCATTCAGCAAATCGTTAAGCAAATTACATTACAGTGGCCATTAAAGCAAATCCAGCTACCCCAGTGGTAAGGGTCTTTTTTGCTGGACATTGGGCAAATAAGTCACAAATCACAACTGTAGGATGCTACAACTGGTTGTAATTGTGAGCCGATTGCCAAATACCCTAATTACAATCACGACGGATGGGATGGTGCCACGGATGTAAGGGCGAGTACAGATCATAAGTTGCTTTCAATCCCAGATGTTAAATAAATCAGAGTCGCTAGCAGAATCTGGCTTTGGCTGGGAAGGCTGCAAATGGTGATCACAGGAGCCCATGACTCTGCAATTGTCATAGTACATGTCACTTGCCAGGCAACTGAATTTTGATCACATGACCATGTGGGGATGCCGTGATAAATCTGAGGACCGGTCATAAGTGTGAAGATAGTCCCTTTTTTTCAGAGTTGTTATAACTTCAAACAGTAACTAAACAAATTATTGTAAGGCACGGACCACCTGTACTATCACTTCACTTGTTTTTTGTTGTTGTTGTTGTTCTTTTATACTTTTTTTTAAAAAAAATTCTTATTGATAACAGGAAAGGAACACTATCAGTCCCCATAGCTGGAATTAATTGCTGAAACGCCTATAAAAATATAGCACGCCACATAATTTTCTTGGCCATTTCAAGTTCTGAAAGCAGCATTTTGCTGTTAAAATATGCAAAGAGCATCATTATGAGCAGATTTTGGGAGGTTTTTTTTTTTTGGTGCCTTTGAGGAAATATTGACCTCCAACTTAAAAAAAAATAAGCAAGAAAAATTAAAAGTCTTACTAAAAGTTCTGCTGATCAAGGATAAAGGTTTCCTACTGGATTTTTTTCCCTGGAGAATTTGGAAATTCTTATCTGATCAATGTTATGGGTATAGAAAACATAGATTTATAGGGCTGGAAGGGACCTTGGGGGTCTTCTAGACCAACCCCCCCTTCTCAAGGAAGGAGAGTTTTTAAGCATCTCGGAAAAATCATTCATAGGAAGAATTAGGAAAAATCTAATGGAGTTTCTGTTTGATTTACCTTTTCCACCCATGTTTAAACAAGATTAATGTTTCTCCCCTAACTCATAGTGCCTGGCTGAGGAATTCTGGGAGTTGAAGTCCACCCGTCATCAAAGGCCAATTTTGAAGACCCTGATCTGGATCCAAGCCCAGTTTCCTCAAAATGGCCGACTGAGGAATTCTGGGAGTTGAAGTCCACCAGTCATAAAAAGGCCAAGTTTGAAGACCTCTTTTCTGGATCCAAGCCCGCAGTTTCATCAAAATGGCTGACTGAGGAATTCTGGGAGTTGAAGTCCACCAGTCATCAAAGGGCCAAGTTTGAAGGCCCCTGGTCTGGATCCGAGCCCGCAGTTTCATCAAAATGGCCGACTGAGGAATTCTGGGAGTTGAAGTCCACCAGTCATCAAAGGGCCAAGTTGGAAGATCCCTGCTTTATTTGCTCAAGTGCAGTTGACTGAATTGGTTGGATTCTTCCAGCATGCTACACCCCCAGTCTACAGCACAGTCCTTTCAGCAGTCCCAAGGCTCCACACCCATTTGCACCATTCAGGTGACCCTGAGGACACAATTTAAACCTCCCAGTGGCCTCAAGGACTCTCTAAAAGAAGGCAAATGACCAGCGGTCTGCAAGGAGTATAAATCCTTCTGTTCCCCACCATTCCAGTCAGAGCTGAAGAAGCTTCTGGGATGAGAAGCGAAACGTCTTCAAAGGAAAAACGAGAAAGTCCAGGTGCCTCCTGAAAAAAGCACTTTTGGGATATCAGGTTGGGTAATGTTAGTTTAACAAGTGATGTGATCCTCGTGTCTCTGTTGTCGGCCCATCTAACCTTTTCCTTTCCACGCCTTAAACGGCTCTTCCTTTAAGGCTGAGAAGCAGAAATCAGTCTGAAAGTTGGCCATTCTCTTCAGAGGCAGAAAAAACTCACCCGAGTCTTCCAGGGCTGTCTTCGCCTGGGCAAGCTTCACAAACAGCTGAAAAGGGAGAGAGAATAAATGGGGAAGGTAAATAACAGGAGTCAGGAAACATGTTAATTCTGAGAAGGGGAGGGAGAAGAAAAGGAGAGAAGAAAGAGAAAAGGGAAAAGGAAAGAAAAAAGGAAAAAGGAGAAAAGGGAAAAGAAATGGAAAAGGAAAGAGAAAAGGGAAAAAGGGAAAAGGAAAGAGAAAAGGGAAAAAGGGAAAAAGGTGAAGGAAAGGGAAAAGGGAAAAGGAAAGAAAAAAGGAAAAAGGGAAAAGGGAAAAGGGAAACGGAAGGGAAAAGGAAAGAAAAAAGGGAAAAAGGAAAAGGAAAGAAAAGGGAAAAGGGAAAAGGGAAAAGGAAAGAAAAAAGGGGAAAGGGAAAAGGGAAAAGGGAAAAGGAAAGGGAAAGGGAAAAGGAAAGAAAAAAGGGAAAAAGGAAAATGAAAGAAAAGGAAAAAGGGAAAAGGGAAAAGGAAAGAAAAAAGGGAAAAGGGAAAGGGAAAAGGGAAAAGGAAAGAAAAAAGGGAAAAAGGAAAAGGAAAGAAAAGGGAAAAGGAAAGAAAAAGGGGAAAAGGAAAGGGAAAGAAAAAAGGAAAAAGGAAAGGGAAAAGGAAAGGGAAAAGGAAAGAAAAAAGGGAAAAGGGAAAGGAAAGAGAAAAGGAAAAGGAAAGGGAAAAGGGAAGGGAAAAGGAAAGAAAAAAGGGAAAAGGGAAAGGAAAGAGAAAAGGAAAAGGAAAGGGAAAAGGGAAGGGAAAAGGAAAGAAAAAAGGGAAAGGGAAAGGGAAAAGGAAAAAGAGGAAAGGAAAGGGAAAAGGGAAAAAAAACAGAAAAGGGAAAAAAAGGGAAAAGGGAAATGGAAAGAGAAAAGGAAAAGAGGGAGAAGAAAAAAATTTTTCATAGGAAATTTTTTTCATAGGAAAAGTAAAGATTCCCTTATAACTGGACTGAGTGGGATGGACGTTAATACAGGTGCAGTAGTCCTCAACCTACGACTAAAACTGACCCCAAAATTTCCACTGTCAAGCGGAGACATTTGCTAACTGAATTTGGGCCCCATTTGACGACCTTTCTTTTCTTCCCACAGCTGTAAAGTTAACAGCACGGTTGTTAAGCGAAGCCGTCTTCCCCCATTGACTTTGCTTGCCAGACGGTCGCAAAAGGGGATCACGTGACCTGGGACATTGCAACCGTCATAGGTACATGCCAGTTGCCAAGCCTCTGAATTTGGATCCCCTGATTATGGGGATGCTGCAATGGCCGTGTGAAAAACAGCGATAAGTCACTTTTTTTTCAGCGCCATTGTAACTTCAAAAGGTCACTAAGAGAACAGAGGTAAGTCGAGGGCTGCCTGTAATGGAAGCGGGAGCCATGTTTTCAGCGGTTCATCCGTTCCGCTTGGCCTGCCTGGACCCCCACGCCCCCCCCCCACCTTTTCCTGCTGCTTCAGTGTAACCAGGTTGCTGCTCCGATGAACGGCTTGTTCTGCTTCGTCTTTGTCTCTGCATCGCTGTTCATAGAGCCTCTTGGCCTAGGAGAGGGCAGAAGAGAGCAAGCTGATGGGGGCAGAAAATGATCACCTATTTTTAATCAGCAGAATTCTTAAATGTCTACAGCAGGGGTCTTCCAACTTGGCCCTTTGATGACTGGTGGACTTCAACTCCCAGAATTCCTCAGTCGGCCATTTTGATGAAACTGCAGGCTTGGATCCAGACTCTCAGGGGTCTTCCAACTTGGCTCTTTTATGACTGGTGGACTTCAACTCCCAGAATTCCTCAGTCGGCCATTTTGAGGAAACTGCAGGCTTGGATCCAGACCAGGGGTCTTCAAACCTGGCCCTTTGATGACTGGTGGACTTCAACTCCCAGAATTCCTTAGCCAGGCCCGCTGGGAGTTGAAGTCCACAAGTCATCAAAGGGCCAAGTTTGAAGACTCGTGACATAACATGAAGGGGAAATAAAGTTAACTCAGAAAGAGCTAAACCAGTGTTTCTCAACCTCGGCCATTTTAAGAGGTGTGGACTTCAACTCCCAGAATTCTCCAGCCAGCTATGCTTTTGTCCCCAACCTGCTCTTCTACCTTGTGGCATCACATAATGCAGGGGCCTTCCAACTTGGCCCTTTTATAACTGGTGGACTTCAACTCCCAGAATTCTTCAGCCAGCGTGCCTATCTGAGGAATTCTGGGAGTTGAAGTCCACCAGTCATCAAAGGGCCAAGTTGGAAGCCCCCTGACATAATGTGAGGGGGAAATAATGCTAACTCAGAAAGAGCTAAACCGGTGTTTCTCAACCTCGGCCATTTTAAGAGGTGTGGACTTCAACTCCGAGAATTCCCCAGCCAGCTATGCTTTGTCCCCAACCTGGCTCTTCTACCTTGTGGCATCACATAATGCAGGGGTCCTCAAACGTGGCCCTTTTATGACTGGTGGACTGCAACTCCCAGAATTCCTCAGTCGGCCATTTTGATGAAACTGCGGGCTTGGATCCAGACTCTCAGGGGCCTTCAAACTTGGCCCTTTGATGACTGGTGGACTTCAACTCCCAGAATTCTTCAGCCAGGGTGCCTGGCTGAGGAATTCTGGGCATTGAAGTCCACCAGTCATCAAAGGGCCAAGCATGAAGACCACTGGTCTACGGAGATTCTCCGCCATTCGGGTCACAGTTATCCCCAAAAGTGCTTTTTTCAAGAGGCAACTTGGGCTTCCTTTGTTTTTCCTGGAAGACATTTCGCTTCTCCTCCAAGAAGTTTCTTCGGTTCCGACTGGATGGTGGAGAACGGAAGGAAGCATAAATCCTTCCATTTCCCCACCATCCAGTCAGAGCTGGAGAAGCTTCTGGGATGAGAAGTGAAACGTCTTCAAAGAAAAACAAGAAAGTCCAGTTGCGTCCTGGAAAAAGCACCTTTGGGACAGAATTATTCAAGGGATAATTCCTTTTCTAAAAAAAGAGGAATCACTCACTTCTAAGGTTTTCTTGTACTGCAGGTTCCGGTTTTTATGAATGGCATCCATTATTAGTTCAATCTGTGAAAAGAAAAGAAAAAGAAAAAACACCGTTTGTTTCCAGGCAAAACATTTTCCCCTTCTAAAAATAGAAGATTGCACACCAAGAATCAAGAATGGAAAAATCTCTTTTATTTTTAACCTTGCAAAGCGCAATTCTTTGTTCACCCTAGAGCAGGGGTAGGCAACCTTGGCTCTCTCTCTTTTTATTTTTTTTGTATAGATTTTATTAGTTTTTATAGGTTTAGGGATAAGGTTGGGATTTGGGTTAGGATTAGGGTTGGGGCTTGTCCAAACAACATTTTCAATATTTAGCAAACAGCATAATGTCTGGGTGCATGTATTTAACTAACAATAATAGATATAGTTAATTATCATAAACAATATGTTAATTCATCACTCAATAGCCTTCTTCTTGCTAATATATGTTCAAAATTACGTATCACCTTTCTTTCTCGCTGACTCGTTTTTCTAGCCATTGATAGAAATTATCCCATGTTCTAAAGTACACTGAGTCTTCTTTCTGTTTTATCTTTAAAGTCAATCTATCCATTTCTGCACATTCTAGGATTTTCTTAATTAGTACCTCATCAGCTGGTACATTTTCATCTTTCCAATGTTGGGCAAATACAATTCTTGCTGCCCTTAATATGTCTAGTATTAGATATCCGCAATCTTTTTCACAATTAGCTCCTATTATTCCTAACAAAAATAATCCTGGTTTAAAGTCTATTTGTTTTTTAGTGCAACCTTGGCGCTTTTATGACTGGTGGACTTCAACTCCCAGAATTCCTGAGCCAGCCATGCTGAGGGGAAAGGGAGAGGTTTCCAAGCTGAGCCAGGCTAGCTCAGGAATTCTGGGAGTTGAAGTCCACCAGTCATAAAAGAGCCAAGGTTCCCCATCCCTGCGCCTAGATCAGGGGCCTTCAAACTTGGCAACTTTAAGACTTGTGGACTTCAACTCCCAGAATTCCTGAGCCGGCATGAGGGAAACTTTGGCCCCTTCATGACTTGTGGACTTCAACTCCCAGAATTCCTGAGCCAGCCTGGCTCATCTTGGAAACCTCTCCCTTTTCCCTCAGCATGGCTGGCTCAGGAATTCTGGGAGTTGAAGTCCACGAGTCATGAAGGAGCCATAGTTCCCCCCCATGCTGGCTCAGGAATTCTGGGAGTTGAAGTCCACCAGTCATAAAAGAGCCAAGGTTGCCTACCCCTGCCCTAGAGAGTTTCAACTTACAATTAATCCTTGACTTATAACCACAATTCAGCCCAAAAGTTCACTGCCAAGCGAGACAGTTGCTAAGAGAATTTTGCCCCAGTTTATGATATTTTTTGCCACAGTTACTAAGTGAATCACTGGCTTTGTTAGTAACACGGTTGTTAAGTGAATCTGGCTTTGCCAATTGATTTTGCTCGTCAGAAGATCGCAAAAGGGGATCGCGTGACTCCCCCCAGGACGTCATAAATACGAGCTGGTTGCCAAGTGTCAAAATTTGGATCACGTGTCCAGGGGGATGCTGCAGTGGCCGTAAGTGTGAAAAACGGTCGTAAGTCACTTTTCTCAGTGTCGTCGTAACTTTGAACAGTCACTAAACAAATGGCTGTAAATCAAGGACTACCTATATTTATAAACTGAGGCAGTCGATGGTGCAGGAAGCAATGGTTCCATGTGGACTAGAAACCCGATTTCATTTAACGGTGTCAGCCTCTTTGAGGCCGGCAAATTCAGGAAACAAAAATCAGTAGGATTTCTAAAACAATCTTTTTCAAGTAGTCCTTTACCTTATGACCACAACTGAGCCCAAAATTTACGTGGCTAAGTGAGACATTGGTGAAATGAGTTTTATGGCTTTCCTTGTCACACTTGTAAAGTGAATCACTGCAGATGTTAAGAAGGGACCTTGGAGGTCATCTAGTCCAACCCCCTGCTCAGGCAGGAAGCCCTATACCAGTAATAGTAGTAAAGTTGGAAGGGACCTTGGAGGTCATCTAGTCCAACCCCCTGCTCAGGCAGGAAACCCTACACCATTTCGGACAAATGGCCATCCAGTCTCTTCTTAAAAACTTCCAGTGTTGGAGCATTTACTGCTTTTGGAGGCAGGATATTCCACTGATTAATTGTTCTCACTGTCAGGAAGTTTCTCCTTAGTTCTAGGTTGCTTCTCTCCTTGATTAGTTTCCGCCCGTTGCTCCTTGTCCTGCCTTCAGGTGCTTTGGAAAATAGCTTAATTCTCTCTTCTTTATGGCAGCCCCTGAGATATTGGAATACTGCTATCATGTCCCCCCTCGTCCTTCTCTTCATTAAACTAGACATCCCCAATTCCAGCAACCGTTCCTTATATGTTTTAGCCTCCAGTCCCCTAATTATCTTTGTTGCTCTTCTCTGCACTATTTCTAGAGTCTCAACATCTTTTTTACATCATGGTGACCAAAACTGGATGCAGTATTCCAAGTATGGCCTTACCAAGGCCTTGTAAAGTGGTATTAACACTTCACGTGATCTTGATTCTATCCCTCTGTTCATGCAGCCTAGCACTGTGTTGGACTTTTTGGCAGCTGCAGCACACGGCTGGCTGCTATTTAAGGGATTGTCCACTAGGACTCCGAGGTCCCTCTCACAGTTACTACTATTGAGCATGGTGCCACCAGTGATGGCGAACCTTTTAGAGACCGAGTGCCCAAACCGCAACTCAAAACCCACTCATTTATCACCAAGTGCCAGGGCCACATCAGCATTGTGGTGCCTTCTGGGGGGGGGGGCAGGGAGGCGCCTCTGAGTGCCGCCTCTGGCATGCAAAAACTGGGGGCGTAAAAATGGGCCACCATGCTGCAAGATGCAAAAATGGCCGCCGGCGCGCCACAAGGTGAAGATACAAGGCACTGCACCACGCAAGAACGGGACAGGGCTAGTATCATGCAGGCACTAGCCCCGCCCCATTTGCAGCGTGTGCATGCTCGCGGCCTGGTGCACGCATGCACGCATGGAAAATGCTTCCCCCTCCCTTTTCTTCCAGTCCACCAATCGACAGTGGTTGGTGACCTCTGCTCTACCACCTCTACTCGAGCTTGCTGGGCGGGGCTCCTGCTCCAGGGGTGACCTGATGGACCCGCTGCTGGCGGCAATGGCGCGTGTGCCAACAGAGAGGGCTCTGAGTGCCACCTCTGGCACATGTGCCATAGGTTCGCCACCACTGCCCCATACCATTTCAAACAAATGGCTGTCCAATCTCTTCTTAAAAGCCTCCAGTGATGGAGCAGCCACAACTTCTGGAGGCAGGTGGTTCCACTGGTTAATTGTTCTCACTGTCAGGAAGTTTCTCCTTAGTTCGAGGTTGCTTCTCTCCTTGATCGGTTTCCATCCGTTGCTTCCTGTCCTGCCTTCAGGCGCTTTGGAGGTTGATTTACTCTAAGTTTCTTTTTCGTGTTTCCCCTTCCCGTAAACCACAGTTTCTCAACCTCGGCAATTTTTAAGATCTGTTGACTTCGAGAATTCCCCAGCCAGCCGTGGGAATTCACCCATGGGAACCTGCCCATTTTTGCTGGGGAACTCCGGGACTTCCACACCTCTTAAAGTTGTTAACACCACCGTACACTAAGAAACATTCCCTATAATTGTCCTGTTTCTTCCAAAGGTGCTTTTTTTCCCCACAAGGCAACTGGACTTCCTGTGTTTTTCTTTGAAGACATTTCGCTTCTCATGCAAGAGGCTTCTTCAGTTCGGACTGGATGGTGGAGGATGGAAGGATTTATACTCCTTGTACAGACGGTCACTTCAATGCTGCTTTTTCAAAAGGCAATGCAATTGACTGCAAATGACCGGCAATCTGCAAGGAGTATAAATCCTTCCATTTCCCCACCATCCAGTCAGAGCTGAAGAAGCTTCTTGGATGAGAAGCAAAACATCTTCAACGAAAAACAAAGGAAGTCCAGTTGCCTCCTGAAAAAAGCACCTTTGGGACATCCATGACCTGGATGACGGAGAAGCTCCATAGACACCCCGTTGTTAAGAAAAGCAGTCATTCAGCAAATTGACAATATTGCTGATGAGGTGGTAAAGTGAAATTGAAGTCCAAGTTGCCTTGAAAAAAAAAAAGCATCTTTGGGGTAACTATGGCCTGGATGACTGAGAATCTCCGTGGACAGTCGTGTTTCTTCCTCTATATTCCTAAATGTCTCTTAGACATGCTATGTGGAAACTCAACCCTTGTGTAATAGAGGGGGGAAAAACCCCATTGTGATGTCCTTGATACTAAAAATTAAAAATTGGCAGCTGTTAATCCTGAACTTTGAAATATCACATAAGCTTAAACG
Organism: Crotalus tigris; assembly: GCF_016545835.1. Taxonomy (NCBI): domain Eukaryota; kingdom Metazoa; phylum Chordata; class Lepidosauria; order Squamata; family Viperidae; genus Crotalus; species Crotalus tigris. The sequence continues at coordinate 325,353 of NW_024096724.1, forward strand.
AGGAAATTGCACACAGGAGGTCTTTGACTTGCAAAAGATCAAATAATAATAATAATAAGTGGAGAAGATAACAAAATACAAAGACCTACAAACAGAAATAGAAAGACTGTGGCAAAAGCAAGCAAGGGTAGTACCAATAGTCATAGGCTCCTTGGGTGCAATCCCAAAACAACTGGAGCACCACTTGAACACCATCATCGGCATTGACAAATTTGCTATTAGTCAATTGCAAAAGGCGGCCTTACTAGGAACTGCTTCCATCCTGCGACGATATCTGTAATACCATCAAACATCCACATCTGCCTATCCCAGGTCCTGGGTAAGGACTCGAAAGGTAGACAAAATGCCAAATCCAATCTGAACATCTGGCTGACTGTGCGATGATCGATAATAATAATAAAGTTGGAAGGGACCTTGGAGGTCATCTAGCCCAACCCCCTGCTCAGGCAGGAAACCCTATACCATTTCAGACAAATGGCTGTCCAGTCTCTTCCTAAAATCTTCCAGTGTTGGAGCATTCACTGCTTCTGGGGGCAAGTTGTTCCACTGGTTAATTGTCCTCACTGTCAGGAAATTTCAGCTTAGTGTTCCAGGTTGTTTCTCTCCTTGATTAGTTTCCATCTGTTGCTTCTTGAATGGTCTAGTCAAAGTGGCCATTCAAGGTTACAACGGCCCTGGAAAAAGTGACTTGTGACCATTTTTCACACTTACCACAATTGCAGCATCCCCGTGAGTCACGTGACCCTATAAAACTAATATTACCTCCCATGGGTTTTAAAAGTTTGGTTTCCATTAGGGATTGTTCAGATTTAATAATAATAATAATAAAGTTGGAAGGGACCTTGGAGGTCATCTAGTCCAGTCCCCTGCTCAGGCAGGAAACCCTAGACCATTTCAGACAAATGGCTGTCCAGTCTCTTCTTAAAAACTTCCAGTGTTGGAGCATTCACCACTTCTGGAGGCAGGTAGTTCCACTGGTTAATTGTTCTCACTGTCAGGAAGTTTCTCCTTAGTTCCAGGTTGCTTTTCTCCTTGATCAGTTTCCATCCGTTGCTTCTTCTCCTGCCTTCAGGCGCTTTGGAGAATGGCTTGACTCCCTCTTCTTTGGGGCAACCCCTGAGATATTGGAACACTGCTATCATGTCCCCCTTCATCCTTCTCCTCGTTAAACTAGACATACCCAATTCCAGCAACCGTTCCTTATGTTTTTCTTACTCTCTGAAGACCCACAGATTAACAGAGATTGGAAAGTCAAAAAGTTGCCATTCTGCCACAACTAGTCTGTCAAGGTAATGATTTAAAAGCTAACCAACTGATGTAATGTAAGATGTGATGATGGGAATGACTCAGCAGGGTCTGTGTCTTTTTAAGAGCAAGCAGAGAGTTGAAGTCCACGAGTCATAAGTTGCCAAGGATGGAGACCCCTGCTAAGGGTGGGCTGGGAAGTTGTCCAGCATCCCTAGTTATCACTCCCACATTCAGTCAAGGAGGACTTGCCATCAATAATCTACAAAGTCAAGGTATTGATTTAACAGCTAACCAGCTTATGTAATGTAAAATGTAATGATGGGAATGACTCAGCAGGGTCTATGTCCCTTTAAGAGCCAGCTGGGTCTGTGTCTCTTTAAGAGCCTGAGTATAAAAGGGAAGACTCTGCTGCTGTGTTCTCTCTCTTCCGTTTTTCCTGCTGTGTGTTGGAGTTTGCTGTATTAGCCCATGTATGTGTATTGTTGCTGGTCTATGATATTGTAGATAGTGTAAGATAAACCACCATTTAATACAAGCCACTGTTTTCTGTGTTTATTCCTGGGTTATCTCACGCATTAAGACTGTGCACACTCTGACATGCAATTTCAATTCATATTTATCGATGATACTCTGAGATATTCCTTACCTTTTTACGGTGGAATTTTTGCTTTTCTCTGAAATCCTCCATTTTCTTGGCCTCTTCCCTGAGGTTCTGGGCTAGCTGCATATGGATCTGGCCGACCGTCTCCACTCCTTAGGAACAAGAAGTCCAAACGGTCATCAATTCTGGCAGGAAAGCCATTTTTATTGTCATTTTATAGGTGAGAAACCAGCGCAGAAACTCAGCTGGATTTCTACCTTGTGCAAAGCTTAAGGTTTCTACCTTGTGCAAAGCTTAATTTGCTTAAGCATAGTCCTCTCCTTAGGCTACAATTATTTCACATTTCCCAGTTCAGCAGAAATGTGGCCTACAAACCACAGTGGCTGGATTCACACCTTTTACATCAAAGCCAAACTCATCCAAACAAAACCCTGATTCACCCCTCGCTGTGATTCTCACCGGGTGCTCAAGGTTGACTCAGCTTTTCATCCTTCCGAGGTCAGTGAAAAAAAATGAGTTTTGCCTCATTTTATAACCTTTCCCACCACAGTTGCTAAGTGAATCACCGTTAGTAACACGGTTGTTAAATGGATCTGGATTCCCCCGTTGACTTGGCTTGTCGGAATGTTGCAAAAGGGGATCCCGGGACACAGGGCAACCGTCATAAACGCACACCAGTTGCCAAGCGTGCAAAATTGGATCACGTGACCATTGGATGTTCGTTAAGTGGTTGTAAGTGTGAAAGACGGTCGTAAGTCACTTTATTCAGTGCCCGTTGTAACTTTGAACAGTCGTTAAGATGAAGGCTTGTGAGTCTGGAACTGCCTGTGCTCTGCTCTAAACCAACATGTCATTTGGGTCCAACATTGCGTTCGGTCTGAACCCAGCTATGGTGACTTATACTCCAAACCACGGTTAAAACTAATGATGCTCGGTTAAAGCCACTGTTGTGATCTCTTGGCTAGCCTAAGAGTTAGCTCAAAAAGTTAGCATCTCGTGTTAGTATCATTGGACCCTACGCTCGTTCCAACACACCTCCTTGGACTGAATCTGATGAAGTAAATGAGCTGGAACAGGACCCTATGGAGGCTGAGGGAGAGGTGTCTGTGGCTTCAGAGGGATGTGGGGCTGAGGCAGGGCAGGGCCCTTCAGGAGTGGGACAGGATGAACAGGAGAGAAAGAGTTCAGGCGATAAGCAAGGGCCACCCCCTCCTGATCCTAGAGAACGGAGAGTGGAGAGAAGGAGGCAATAACGCAGGCAGGCTCAACTACTCGGGAGGAGAGCGTCCCGCCCCTCTCTACAAAGCACACCTGGAGACTGAGACTTAAGGAGACACTGTGGGGAGAGGAATTTGTCAGGAACAAACGCTGATTCCTTGGAGTTTTGTGTGTTGTTGCTGATCTTGGAAACAGGTCTCTGATCTCTTGTTCGGTGTTGTGATTTCTCCTTGGAAACCCGGAAACTCTGACCGTTGGACTGACTGACAAACTTGATTTGGTGTTCAAAGACCCCGGATTGTATTTTGGCTTCTCTTCTGAAACTGCTCAAGCAAACTTGTATTTCCACAGACTCGTTAGATTTTGGATGTATGTGTCATTCCTTGTTATCTAATTCCTCTCCTAATCAGACTGCGTGTGAAACTACCTGCAGCCGGAGGCTGCTGAAGGTGTGTGTGTGTTCCTTTGTTCTGGGGCTTGCCAGAAACATGGGAGCATTTGGGGGAAACTTGGAGCAACTGCATTGCCTCTGTGCCATGCCTTGGGTCATCACAACTACCAAAACATCTACAGTTACTAAAGTAGCAGGAAAAAGCTGGGCTGTTTCTATGACAGAAGGGAGAGCTCCATATTCTGGGGTCAAGGAGAGTTCTAGGGCTTCCCAACTTGGGCATGACCCTAATAACTAACTCTAAGATGAACAAGATGTATCTCAGAAGTTCCTGCCTGCTGACAATAACAGTACTACAATCCAGCAATGTGGGAAACTCTCAGGCTGTATGTCGTAAGGGAGCCCCAAACGTTGGCTGACTGACAAGTAGGGTTCCTCAAACTCTACAGCAGGGATGTCCAACCTTGGCAACTTTTAAGACCCGTGGACTTCAACTCCCAGAAGTCCTCAGCCAGCCATCACCAGGAGACAGAGAGTTCTAGTCCAGCCAGCTGGGTGACTTTGGGCCACTGGTTTTATCCTCAACCAGCATGTATGATGACCACCTTATCTGGGTATTATGGGAATTGTAGTTGCCCGACAGGGAGAATCCACAGGCAGAGCTGATTTATTTCCCCCACAAACCAAGTTCAACTTGAGTAACCGTGACATGCCGCAGATAACTTACGTTGCTTGAAAACCTCCAGTGCTCTTCTCAGGGTGCTAAAATGAAAGGAAAACAGACAATGCACACTCTGGGGTTGAGCAACCGCGAAATTGTGTTGATGTCACCGAAACACACACACACACAAAACAAGACTTTGTTATGGGCTTCCAGAAATTACTCCAATTTCAACACCGGATTAGGCAAGTTCTGAAACTCAAAACGCAGCTCTACAGTCAGATAAATTTCTGCACTTCTCTTTCCTCCTTTGCTAGTGAACGTCTCTGGCGGGCTGAGTAAAACATTTCTCAATCGTTCAGTGGACACTCGAAATGCAAAATGCAAAATGCAGAAGACCCGTTTAGTTCAAGCAATTCGGAAAAACAATGCCCCAAGGTCAAGTTTGCACAATGCACTAAGCCAGGGCACATGAGTTGCATGCACCTTATTAGTTGGGTTCCTCCCCCGATCCGCTAAAACCTGAAGAAGCAAACCACATCCTAGTTTTATGCCTTGGGTGAAGCCAGCAAATGGCTCGTGAAACAAAGCCAGTCTGCGTTTGAAGAGTGGAAGGCAGAGCAAGTTGCTCCTTAAGACAACGGAAAATCCGAGGGGTTGCCCTTCCCCAAGTCCACCATGACTGCTTTGAGATCAAACCAGTTTGGCCTAGGGCAAGGGCAGGCAACCATGGCTCTTCTGTGACTCGTGGACTTCAACTCCCAGAATTCCTGAGCCAGCCACGCTGAGGGGAAAGGGAGAGGTTTCCAAGCTGAGCCATGCTGGCTGAGGAATTCTGAGAGTTGAAGTCCACGAATCAATAAAAGAGCCAAGGTTCCCCACCCCTGCGCCTACATCAGGGGTCTTCAAACTTGGCAACTTTAAGACTTGTGGACTTCAACTCCCAGAATTCCTGAGGGAGCATGAGGGAACTATGGCCCCCTCATGACTCGTGGACCTCAACTCCCAGAATTCCTGAGTCAGCCGTGCTGAGGAGAAAGGGAGAGGTTTCCAAGCTGAGCCATGCCGGCTCAGGAATTCTGGGAGTTGAAGTCCACAAGTCATAAAAGAGCTAAGGGTGCCTACCCCTGGCCTAGGGGTTAAGGCATCAGGCTGGAAACCAGATAATGATGATGGTGAGTTCTAGTCCCGCCTTAGGCCTGAAAGCCAGCTGGGTCACTTTGGGCCAATCACCAGGAGACTGTGAGTTCTAGTCCTGCCTTAGGCATGAAAGCCAGATATAGATAGATAGATAGATAGATAGATAGATAGATAGATAGATAGATAGATAGATAGATAGATAGATAGATAGATAGATAGAGGCCTAGACCTAGACCTAGACCTAGAGATAGAGATAGATATAAAAAAACATTCCAGGGAATGAAAACAAGTGTTAAATTAGATGTCCTTGACAATGGCAGAGAGAGATGCACCAAGAAGCACTTTCTTTTGCCCAATGCTAGCCCAAGGCATCTGTCTCCATAAGTAACCCCGCCCCAAGACAAAGAGAAACTGTCTTTCCATGACTGTATTTTCCTTCCAAATTAGGAACTAAAGCCCTTGGAGATAAGGTCAGCCTGAACAAATGGCAAAAAAACTGCAAATTCCTCAGACTTCAGACAGCAATTCCTATCAATTCATTCCTGCATAGATGCAAGCATTGATTTGTGCGTCCTTATTCAAAAAAAATAAAATAAAATAAACCATCCATCGGATAGGATTTCCTTCTATTTTCAGAAGATCATCTGGACTTTTTTAAACTAGGGATAAATGGCCAGGCTGAAGTCTCTAGGTGAAGAATGGGGCATTTGACCGAGAATGATAGCTTAAAAGATTTCTCCAAAGTTCCTTTTCCCCAAAAGTGGGCTGGCTTACTTTAGCTCTGTCTGTCCACACGGCTTCTTCCGTGACAGGTTCATCAGCTCCTTCCCATATCTTTCTTCTATAGAAGCCCTGAAACAGACAAAGATTGGTGTAAACATCAGGTTCTAGGCAAGCACAGAGTGCCGATCCATGATTTCATCAGAGCCGTGGTGGCGTGGTGGCTAGAATGCAGTATTGCAGGTTGACTCTGCCCACTGCTAGAAGTTCGATTTTGACAGGGTTCAAGCTTGACTCAGCCTTCCACCCTTCCGAGGTCAGTAAAATGAGGACTCAGATTGTTGAGGGGCAATAGGCTGACTCTGTAAATCACTTAGAGAGGGGCTTTAAAGCACTGTGAAGCGGTATATAAGCGCTAGTGCTATTGCTACTGCCAATAATAATAATAATAATAATAATAATAATAATAATAGTAGTAGTAGTAGTAGTAGTAGTAGTAAAGTTGGAAGGGACCTTGGAGGTCATCTAGTCCAACCCCCTGCTCAGGCAGGAAACCCTATACCTCCCATTTCCCTCAGCATGGCCGGCTCAGGAATTCTGGGAGTTGAAGTTCACAAGTCACAAAAGAGTCAAGGTTGCCTACTCCTATCCTATTTCAAACTTTTAGGGATTCGGACAACCCTCAACTTACAACCATAATTTTATCCTGGAATTACAGTCATAAGTCACGGTGGTTGTTAAGGAGGTCACCATGTGACTGCCCCAATTGTACGACCTGTTTTGCGTTAAATGATTGCCACGGTCATTAAGCCATTATACCCCAATAGTGTTTTTATTGGGAACCAGAAATAAAAGTTGCAAATTGCTGACTTGTGATTGTGGGACACTGCAAACGGCCGTAAAATACAACTGTATGATTGTATGACTGCAGGAGCAGAGGTGTGTGGCCAGCCATCAGATGTTTGAAACCAGATCCCTAAGCAGCTTTGGGGAGGTCCACCATAATTTCAAATGGTCACTAAGCGAGGTAGTTAAGAACTACTGTACAGGAGCTAGAAAGTTCACCACAATGTAAAAAAGATGCTGAGACTCTAGAAAGAGTCCAGAGAAGAGCAACAAAGATGATCAGGGGACTGGAGGCTAAAACATATGAGGAACAGTTGCTGGAATTGGGTATGTCTAGTTTAACAAAGAGAAGGACGAGGGGGGACATGATAGCAGTCTTCCAATATCTCAGGGGCTGCCCCAAAGAAGAGGGAGTCAAGCTATTCTCCAAAGCGCCTGAAGGCAGGACAAGAAGCAATGGATGGAAACTAACCAAGGAGAGAAGCAACCTAGAACTAAGGAGAAACTTCCTGAAAGTTAGAACAACTAACCAGTGGAACAACCTGCCTCCAGAAGCGGTGAATGCTCCAACACTGGAAGTTTTTAAGAAGAGATTGGACACCCATTTGTCTGAAATAGTATAGAGTTTCCTGCCTGATCAGGGGGTTGGACTAGATGACCTCCAAAGTCCTTTCCATCATCATCATCATCATCATCATCATCATCATCATCATCATCATTATTATTATTATTATTATTATTATTATTATTATTATTATTATTATTAACTTTTCGCCGTCCCAGAAAATCAGTCATACACACCTTTCTCGCAAAAAGTCCTCAAATTCCTTGCAGTTCTTCCGGCCGTCATTCAAGTGCTGGACAATGTTGTCGTATCCAGCTGTGCTGATCAAGTCTGTTGTCTGAAAAGAATGTGTGAAGCTTGGTTAGGCAAATAACATGCACAACGTTCTCCACAACAGTCGGCAAAGAGAAGCAAGCCAGGATGGTATATTGGTTACAAAGGCGCAGTCACCTTCTTGTACCAAAATGAAAAGTTTTTTTCTGGATCCAGTCACCAATGTCCAGAGCTGCTAGAATAAATTCTTTCTGATAAAGCTGGAGGCATTTATGATTTATCCTACAGAATCAACTGTCGCGAATTCAACCGATTCTACGTGGGGCAAACATCACGTCAATTAAAAACCAGGATCCAGGAACACCGGCTGGCAGTCAAACGCCAAAATCCCAAATCCTTAATTGCTACCCACTCCGACATCAAACAAGACCAGATAACAACAACAACAACAACAACAACAACAACTGTACTACTTGGAACATCTTATATTTTAAGGAGGTACCTGGCTGACACCTAGGATGCTGGTAGCAACCTGTGTCAACCATCAGCGCCAGCCAATCTGAATATTCAGTTGACTGAGATTCATGTCTAATGAATAAAAGAAAAAAATAATGAGGAGGAGGAGGAGGAGGAAGAGGAGAAGAAGAAGAAGAAGAAGAAGAAGAGGAAGAGGAAGAGGAAGAGGAAGAGGAAGAGGAAGAGGAAGAGGAAGAGGAAGAAGAAGAAGAAGAAGAAGAAGAAGAAGAAGAAGAAGAAGAAGAAGAAGAAGAAGAAGAAGAAGAAGAAGAAGAAGAAGAAGAAGAAGAAGAACTCTTCGGACTCGCGGTATGACTGTATTATTTTATTGTTTTATGATTGTTTTAACTCTGTACCCGCCCTGAATCCTTTGGGATTGGGCGGCATATAAATAAAATTAAATACAAATACAAAAATACAAAGTAGTAGTAGTAGTAGTAGTAGTAGTAGTAGTAGTAGTTGGAAGTGACCTTGGAGGTAATCTAGTCAGGCAGGAAACCCTATACCAGTGGTTCTCAACCTGTGGGTGGGGACCCCATTTGGGGTCGAACGACCATTTCACGGGGGTCGCCAAACAACGCAGTCCGCCATTTTCTTCCCCTTTTCCTTAGCTGTGCTACTCCCTTTTATTCTATTGGCTTTTGAAAGCCAATAGAAGAGACTCTCTTGAATAGAGTCTAATTCTATTGGCTTTCCAAAGCCAATAGGAATTGTCCAGGCTGTCTCTGCCCTGCTGAGCCCGCTAAAAGTCCCATTCTGCAAACGGGGCTGCACCAGTTGAGTAGTCCTCGACTTACGACCGGTTGAGTAGTCCTCGACTTACGACCGGTTGGGGGTCGCGGCATTAAAAAGGTTGAGAACCACTGCCCTATACCATTTCAGACAAATGGCTGTCCAGTCTCTTCTTAAAAACTCACAATGTTGGAGCATTCACAGCTTCTGGAGGCAGGTTGTTCCACTGGTTAATTGTTCTCACTGTCAAGAAATTTCTCCTTAGTTCTAGGTTGCTTCTCCCTTTGATTAGTTCGATTGGAGTAACACAAAAATCGTGGGCCACCCTACCACCCGCCACGCCCGTGAGTTCATCGGAGCCTGGCACCCCACAAGCAATTCCATCCACAGAGACATCGATCTACAACCAGCCTACGAACCCCTCAGGATCCAAATCAACCACACAGCCAAGCAGAGACAGCAACGACCCTCAACCATCCCGCGCAATCCCCCACTCCAGCAGCAGTTCCCTCCCAATGGCCCTGAACTGATATAACCTCCCCATCACAAGACCCATCACAGGATTCTCACTGATGACTTTCACCAGCTTATAAAACAGTATTTTTTTCAAATTTGGTATCCGGTCCCTGAATCCTTATTGTTTTCCCTGCATATGTGCTCTTGTCTGGGGCCTGCCATAAGAAAGGCCGAGCGCCAAAGAATGGAGGCCTTTGAACTATGGTGCTGGAGAAGACTCCTGCGAGTCCCCTGGACTGCAAGGTGATCCAACCAGTCAGTCCTAGAGGAGATCAACCCTGACTGCTCTTTAGAAGGCCAGATCCTGAAGTTGAAATTCAAGTACTTTGGCCACCTAATGAGAAGGAAGGACTTACTGGAGAAGAGCCTGATGCTAGGAAAGATGGAGGGCAAGAGAAGAAGGGGATGACGGAGAAGGAGGTGGCTGGTGGAGTCCCTGAAGCAGTAGGCGAGAACTTAAATGGACTCCAGAAGATGGTAGAGGACAGGAAGGCCTGGAGGAACGTCGTCCATGGGGTCGCGATGGGTCGGACACGACTTTGCAACTAACAACAACAAATTCTTCTGGGGGGGGCAATTAGCTTTCACTTGGGATAACTTTCACTTTCTATCTTTCCTCTCCCACCTCTCTCCACTTGAGAAAAGTATGTGTCTCCCTTATTAGGAGACAGTTACGGAGAAGCAAAACTGGAGAAGATCTTGAGATGTTTGCCAACTGTCCCAATTATTCAAACATCATGCCACCTGTGGACTGGCTGGATTTCAAATGGACACTATGACTTTGGTGGGAGGAGGAAGATTGCTAGTTTAACTATACCAGGGGTAGGCCACCTTGGCTCTTTTCTGACTCGTGGACTTCAACTCCCAGAATTCCTGAGCCAGCATGAGGGAACTATGGCCCCTTCATGACTTGTGGACTTCAACTCCCAGAATTCCTGAGCCAGCATGGGGGAACTATGCCCTCTTCATGACTTGTGGACGTCAACTCCCAGAATTCCTGAGCCAGAATGAGGGAAACTTTGGCCCCTTCATGACTCGTGGACTTCAACTCCCAGAATTCCTGAGTCAGCATGGGAGAACTATGGCCCCTTCATGACTTGTGGACTTCAACTCCCAGAATTCCTGAGCCAGCGTCGGGGAACTATGGCCCCTTCATGACTTGTGGACTTCAACTCCCAGAATTCCTGAGCCAGCATGAGGGAAACTTTGGCCCCTTCATGACTTGTGGACTTCAACTCCCAGAATTCCTGAGCCAGCATGGAGGAACTATGGCCCTCCTTTATGACTCATGAACTTCAACTCCCAGAATTCCTGAGCCAGCATGGGGGAACTTTGGCCCCCTCATGACTCGTGGACTTCAACTCCCAGAATTCCTGAGCCAGCATGGCTCAGCTTGGAAACCTCTCCCTTTCCCCTCAGCATGGCTGGCTCAGGAATTCTGGGAGTTGAAGTCCACCAGTCATAAAAGAGCCCTGAACTATACCATTTAAGCGGGATTTTCCCCAGATCTCACCATGACTTCCCGGTTGTCAGTAACCCCTAATCAAAGTTTCCTTTTGAGACAATGCCTGTTTCAAGAGTTCTGCTTAATTGGGTGGTCAGCTGAGGTGGGCCCTGACACTGGGCCACTTTAAAATGTGGGGGAATTCTGGGAGTTGAAGTCCACACAGGTTAAAATGGCCATATTTGAGGAACACCATGCTAGAGTAGAGAACATAATAAAGTCAGTGAAGTAAATTTGGCTACGTTTCTCCACTGACATCCTGAACTTCTCGTTGGGACTTTTTCCTAATGGGTCATCCTCCAGAAAACGTCAGACTGCCACTTCCATCATTCTCAGTCGACATGGAATTGTAGTCCAACACATCTGGAAGGACAAACTGGGATAAACTGATAAGGAAATGAAAGATAAGGAAATGAAAGCTGGTTCTTCTAGGACAGGGGTCCCCAATCCCTGATCTGTGGACCGGTATTGGGCCACGGCATGCCAGCAACCGGTCCGCACAAACAAGCAAAGCCCATCTGTGGGATGCAGGCAGCACACAAAACCACACACTCTCTGGTCCATGGAAAAACTATTCCCCACTGAACACGGTCCCTGGTGCCCAAAAGGTTAGGGACCTCTGTTCTCTTGGAGAAAGACCTGACCTTAGAGAAAACAGGCAGAAATGGTTAGAAAAAATAAAAGTATGGCTTTAACTCCAGGAAACAGAGAAAAGTGTGGGAAACAAACACAGACACAGACATAATTCATTAGGGAAGTTTCTCGACAACTTTTAAGATGTGTTGACTTCCTTTTTCTAATAGTAGTTTTGTTGAAAAGTACAAACAAACACAAAGGATTAAAAGCTAATCCTTGACTTACAATGGAGCCAATATTTCTGAGGTTAAGTGAGACATTTGCTAAAGTCAGTTTTGTTCCCCATTTTACGAACTTCCTTCCCTCAGCTGTTAGGTGAATTATTGCAGTCGTTAACTTAGTCACCCAGTTGCTAGGTGACTCTGTCTTCCCCAGTGACTTTGCTTGTGAAGAGGTCGCAAAAGGGGATTGCAGGATCAAAGGGGCAAAGCTCACTTAACGACTGTCTCACTTAGCAACGGGAACTTTGGGCTCGGTTGTGCTCGTAAGTTAAGGACTCCCTATAAATGAATGAAAGGATGAGCAAGCCAGATGTTTTTGGCACCAAAAATGCATTCTCTTAGGACAGGGGTAAGCAACCTTGGCTCTTTTATGACTCGTGGACTTCAACTCCCAGAATTCCTGAGCCAGCCACGCTGAGGGGAAAGGGAGAGGTTTCCAAGCTGAGCCATGCTGGCTGAGGAATTCTGGGAGCTGAAGTCCACGAGTCATAAAGCGGCCTAGGGCAGGGATAGGCCACCTTGGCTCTTTTATGACTCGTGGACTTCAACTCCCAGAATTCCTGAGCCAGCCATGCTGAGGGGAAAGGGAGAGGTTTCCAAGCTGAGCCAGTCTGGCTCAGGAATTCTGGGAGTTGAAGTCCACGAGTCATAAAAGAGCCAAGGTTGTCTACCCCTGTCTTAGAAACAAAGATTAAAGCAGTGCTTGTCAACTTGGGCAGCTAGATGTGTGGACTTCGACTCCCAGCATTCCCAGCCCACATAGCCCCAACTGGGAATTTTAGGAGGTGGAGTCCCCATGCCTGGAAACTTCTAGGTTGAGAAACATTACGTCAAACAGAGGTCCCCAATCTTTTGGGCACCAGGGACCAGTTCCATGGAGAGAGGTTTCCCTGCGTACTGCAGAGTGCGTGGTTTTGTGTGCATCCCATGGATGGGGCTTTGATAGGTAGGTAGGTAGAAGAGAGAGAGAGATGATAGATAGATAGATAGATAGATAGATAGATAGATAGATAGATAGATAGATAGATAGATAGAAGAGAGAGAGAGAGATAGGAGAGAGATGATAGATAGATAGATAGATAGATAGATAGATAGATAGATAGATAGATAGATAGATAGATAGAAGAGAGAAAGAAGATAGATACATAGATAGAAGAGAGAAAGAAGATTGATAGATGGATAGATAGATAGATAGATAGATAGATGAGAGAGAGATGATAGATAGATAGATAGATAGATAGATAGATAGATAGATAGATAGATAGACAGATAGATAGAAGAGAGAGAGATAGGAGAGAGATGATAGATAGATAGATAGATAGATAGATAGATAGATAGATAGATAGATAGATAGATAGATAGATAGAAGAGAGAAAGAAGATAGATAGATACATAGATAGAAGAGAGAAAGAAGATTGATAGATAGATAGATAGATAGATAGATAGATAGATAGATAGATAGATAGATAGATGGATGGATGGATGGATGGATGGATGGATGGATGGATGGAGGATGGATGGATGGATAGATAGATAGATAGATAGATAGAGGAGAGAGAGAGAGAGATAGGAGAGAGATGATAGATAGATAGATAGATAGATAGATAGATAGATAGATAGATAGATAGATGAAAGATGATAGATAGATAGATAGATAGATAGATAGATAGATGAGAGAGAGAGATAGGAGAGAGATGATAGATAGATAGATAGATAGATAGATAGATAGATAGATAGATAGATAGATAGAAGAGAGAGAGGATAGACAGATAGATAGATAAGATAGATAGATAGATAGATAGATAGATAGATAGATAGATAGATAGATAGATAGACAGACAGACAGACAGACAGACAGATAACCTTTATTGTATTTTTTTACTGTTAGCACAATGGCACACATTAAAAATGAAATTTAGTTGCTTGCTCTCAAAGTGTACACATACCTAACACACATTTAAACATACTATATACCAGTGGTGGCGAACCTACGGCACGGGTGCCAGAGGCGGCACTCAGAGCCCTCTCTGTGGGCACACCTGCCATTACCCCAGTCCTAGGCCTTCAGCTGGGTTTTATAAAACCTTTTCGCTTTAGGCCTTCGCCGCCATGTGCAAAAAAAAAAAAGGTTCAATCAATCAGTCAATTACAACTTCTCGCGGGGAAAAAAAAAGATCTTGCAAAGTTGGAATTGATTGATTGAACTTTTTAGTCCCACCCAGTCTGCCATTACCACTGCAGCCACGCCCACCCAATGGGCCACACCCACCCAATGGGCCACACCCATCTGACACCCGACGATGCATAAGTAGGTTTTGGGTTGCAGTTTGGGCACTCGGTCTCTAAAAGGTTCGCCATCACTGCTATATACAACCTATGTACAGACCTACACTCTTCCATATAAGTGACATAAATATTAATCACTGTCCATCTTGAATACATAACGGAAGGAGGAAGCTTGAAAGTTCACAAGGTTAATACTATATGGAACAAAACTGGGACTGAATCCGGATGTTCTGCTTTGGATACCATGGAGCCCCCCGCCCCTCCCCAGAATTGAACAACGAAAACAGTTCGTGAAGAGGGTGTGTAGTGTCCCAGACAATCTTGCAGATCTTGCTCAGGCATTGCTTATATGCCATGTCCCGGATGGGAGGGAGGGAGCTGCCAATAATCTTTTCTGCCGTCCTCACCACTCTCTGCACCGCCTTCCTGTCTGAAGCGGGGATGCTTCCAAACCAGACTGTGATGCTGTATGACAGGATGCTTGTTTCTGCGGACCGATTGCTGGCATACCACGGCCCAGTATCGGTCCACAGATCAGGGATTGGGGACCCCTGATGTAAAATATTAAACTATTTACGGTCTGTTGGGGGGAATAGATTAGGTGAAACCTGGCTCAAGAGTAGCAACTGTGAGAGGGACCTCAGAGTCCTAGTAGACAATCACCTAAATATGAGCCAGCAGTGTGCTGCAGCTGCCAAAAAGGCCAACACAGTGCTGGGCTGCATTAACAGAGGAACAGAATCAAGATCACGTGAGGTGTTAATACCACTTTACAAGGCCTTGGTAAGGCCACCCTTGGAATACTACATCCTACATTGGTCACCACGATGTAAAAAAGATGTTGAGACTCCAGAAAGAGTACAGAGAAGAGCAATGAAGATGATCAGAGGGCTGGAGGTTAAAACATATGAAGAACGGTTGCTGGAATTGGGTATGTCTAGTTTAATGAAGAGAAGGACGAGGGATTACATGGTAGCAGTGTTCCAGTATCTCAGGGGTTGCCCCAAAGAAGAGGGAGTCAAGCTATTCTCCAAAACACTTAAAGGCAGGAGAAGAAGAGAAAAAACCAGAAGAAAGAAGAAGCAATAGATGGAAACTAACCAAAGAGAGAAGCAACCTAGAACTAAGGAGAAACTTCCTGACAGTGAGGACAATTAACCAGTGGAACAACCTGCCACCAGAAGCGGTGAATGCTCCATCACTGGAGGTTTTCAAGAAGAGACTGGACAGCCATTTGTCCGAAATGGTACTATAGGGTTTCCTGCCTGAGGAGGGTGTTGGACTAGATGACCTCCAAGGTCCCTTCTAGCTCCGTTATTCTGTTCTGTTCTGACAAGGTTTCTGCAGAAGAGATCTACCATTGCTTCCTTCCTAGGGTTGAGGGGAAATGACTGGCCCAAGGTCACCCACTGCCTTTGTGCCTGACATGGGACAGTCTGTTTAGCAGAAAATATTTGCATCGGGTCATTTGTTCATCTTTAATTTGCAAAAAGGTTGAAAAAAAATGTAGCCTCTGTGGTCTTTTTTATTTTTTTTCCCCCAAACTGTCTTTGTGAAATATTCATCCAGGCAAACATATCAGTTCTTCAACTTTGGAGAAAAGGAGAAATGCAAATAATTTATCCAGAGGCTCGTTTCTTTGCTAATTTCCTGCCTCTTTTGTGTGTTCAGATATTTATGTTGCTGTTTTGAATATCATTTGCAGCTTCCTTTTTTTTTTCTTTTTTGCATACCACGCTGGATGTTTTGCATTTCAGTTTTTCAAAAAAAAAAAAAGATAATGTTTTCGGTTTTTTTTAAAAAAATATATTTATTTTGCAGAACTTTGCTCTCTGCTGAAAAGCTCACTTTTTTTTTCTTAACGGATTTGCTCTTAAACTCCGTGGCAACCCATGACTTCCTTATGCCCTTCCTGCCTTTATTTTTCCGGAGAGTTTAAAGTTATTACAGTTTAAAATAATTTATTTATGTTTTTGCTCTTCTGGCTTCTGTCAGAGGCTTCCTTTTTTTTTTTTTTTCTTTTAACCAAACCGTGTCTTTTGAGGAAGTTTCTCTTGAAGTCAGATGCGACTTTGCTGGCCTTCTGAGGTAATTTTCCGAACGTAATGCCATTTCGATAGAAAAGAATATTTGTAACTGGGGGTTGAACTGCAGAATTCCTGGTGTTTTTCTGAGCTTGTTTAACAGAATAACAGAGTTAAAAGGGAGACCTTAGAGGTCTTCTAGTCTTCTAATGTTTTTTGGCAGACGTTTAATTACCTAACTAGGTAACATCATCAGAGTTAGTGGCTGTAGAGTTTGCTCCGTTTATATATAGTAGCTTGCCCATAACTTGGCTTGACCAAATAGGAATATATTCCATCACTTTACAACTTACATCTGACCATATTTATACGCTGGTTTTTGCTTCGAAAGCCCGAAGCATCATTCTACTTGAAGGAAAATCTTCTTTCATGTGTATCTACCTGAACTTTCAAGATCATAATAATAAGAGAATTCCAATATCTCAAGGGCTGCCCCAAAGAAGAGGGAGTCAAGCTATTCTCCAAAGCGCCTGAAGGCAGGACAAGAAGCAACGGATGGAAACTACAGTAGTGGCCAAAATTGTGGAAGCCTTTTAGGAAAAGTGTATTTTTGAGGTTGGATGGCTAATAACACCACTTTTTTGGGGGGGAGTAATACCATAACATTATATATCAATGGAAAGATAATTTAATCAAGAACGTAATGCAACAAAGTTGGTTCAATTATCTGTACTGTATTCTATGAAAGGTTATAGCCAAATAACCAGAAAAAGGAAGCACACCTTGCTTGGGTTGATCTCAGGTAGCTTTCCTTCATCTGGTTGTAGCCAATGAGCACGAGTGTTTAGAGAGCCAATCGAGTGTCATCTTGTTTTGGCAATGAGCCAATTGGATCACAGTAGGATCCAGTGATTGATGTCCTGTATTGAAGCTGAGAAGAGGACATTTGTCAGTGTGTTATGTGATGGCTATCAAGTTGGTTGGGTTTTTTGTGTTCTTTCATTTAGTGAGCTTGTAAAATGTAATAAAATTAAAGGAATGGTGCAAAGAGTTGACCGGTTGCCCAGAAAGCGATGCAAAATAGTATTATTAAGTGAACAAGGCTACAGTTCTAAAGAAATTAGAAGAAAAATGGGTGGAAACTTAACCAAAGGTGGCATTTCTACTGTACGCTTTTCCCAAAAAGTTTCCACAGTTTGGGCCACTCCTGTAACCGAGGAGAGAAGCAAGCTGGAATTAAGGAGAAACTTCCTGACAGTGAGAACAATTAACCAGTGGAACTACCTGCCTCCCAAAATTGTGAATGCTCCAACACTGGAAGTTTTTAAGAAGAGACTGGACAG
This sequence comes from Crotalus tigris, assembly GCF_016545835.1. Classification (NCBI taxonomy): domain Eukaryota; kingdom Metazoa; phylum Chordata; class Lepidosauria; order Squamata; family Viperidae; genus Crotalus; species Crotalus tigris. Next base: position 342,794 of record NW_024096724.1, read on the forward strand.
CCATTTGTCCGAAATGGTATAGGGTTTCCTGCCTGAGCAGGGGGTTGGACTAGATGACCTCCAAGGCCCACTGCTTAATTGTTCTGTCAGATCATTTCATGAGGTTCTCTTCCAGGACCCCCCACCGAAGGAGAGAAGCCCCTCCCATCGTCTAAATGCCCTCTACAGTCAGGTTAGCCTCAATTCAGCACCAGGTGTAGAAGGAGACCTTTCCATTTTCCTCCTCTCTTTAATTACCTTTCCATCCTCGAGGCCTAGTTTTGCCTGCTGCTTTGATTAAAAATTTGATTTCAGCTTTGTCTTTTCTTTTTTTAAAGCGTGGTCTAATACAAAGGGCCCAGAGAGTTTCAGCTAGTTAGTGCCATACGCTAAATAAATAATAAAATAAATTGAGTGGTTTAAAAGTTTTAATGGAATGAGAGAAAAGAAAGAGGGAGAAAGAATGAAAGGAAGGAAGGAAGGAAGGAAGGAAGGAAGGAAGGAAGGAAGGAAGGAAAAAAAGAAAGAAAGAAAGGAGAGAAAGAAAAGAGAGAAAGAAAAAAGAAAAAAGAAAAGAAAGAAGGAAGAAAGAAAGATAAAGAAAGAAAAGAGAGGAAGGAAGGAAACAAAGAAAAAAGAGGGAGAAAGAATAGAAGGAAAGAAAGGAGAGAAAGAAAGAAAAGAAAGAATGAAAGGAAGGAAGGAAGGAAGGAGAAAGAAAGAAAAGGAAAATAGAAAGATAAAGTAAAGAGAAGAAGGAAGGAAGGAAAGAAAAGAGAGAAAGAAAAAAGAAAGAAAAAAAGAAACAAGAAAGAAAAGAAGGAGGGAGAAAGAATGAAAGGAAGGAAGAAAGGAAGGAAGGAATGAAAGAAAAGAGAAAGAAAAAAAGAAAAAAAGAAAAGAAAGAAAAGAAGGAAGAAAGATAAAGAAAGAATGAAAGGAAGGAAGAAAAGAAGAAAGGAAAGAAAGGAAAAAGAAAGAGAAAAGAGGGAGAGAAAGAAAAAAGAAAGAATGAAAGGAAGGAAGAAAAATAAAGAAAAGGAAGGAAGGAAGGAAGGAAGGAAGGAAGGAAGGAAGGAAGGAAGGAAGGAAGGAAGGAAGGAAGGGATAATACAGGTAGTCCTTGACTTATGACCACAACTGAGCCCAAAATTTATGTTGCTATGGGAAACACTGCGCCCCAAATTTCCCTTAAGAAGCAAGGGAAACTCATTGAGTTTCGCCTCCTATTACGACCTTTCTTGACACACTTATTAAGTGAATCACTGCAGTTGTTAAGTTAGTAACACGGTCGTTAAGTGAATCGGGTTTCCCCCATCGACTTTGCTTGCCAGAAGGTCGTCCCCTGACCCTGGGCCCCTGCAACCGTCATAAATACGAGTCAGTCACCAAGCATGTCAATTTGGATCACGGGACCACGAGGAGGCCACCCCTGTCCTAAGTGTGAAAAACGGTCGTAAGAACTTTTTTCAGTGCTATTGTTAAGTTCAAACAGTCACTAAACGAACCGTTGTACGTCAAGGATTACATACACATATCAGATAACGGTGCCATCAAGTCAACTCCCTGCACAAAACACAGATGGACCCAAGTAACATTTTTGGCAAAAAAGAAAAAGAAAAAAAGAAATATTCCACAAATGGTTTTCTGATCAGTCTCTGGCAGGGGGAAAAAAAACTGTACCCATTCCAAATGCCAAAGTCCCCATTCCCAAAGCTGAAACACATCATTTTACTGCTCGTAATCAATTTAAATGTTATCCCTACTCTGTTATCAGCCTGAAAGTGTACACCAGGTGTGTCCAATCTGAGGCCCACAGACCACGTGCAACCCTGGACAGTCAGTAATGCAAGCCAAACAAGACAATAAAAATGACAGTAAAACAAAATAAAGCAGGTTATTTAGATATGTTAACTATATTTTATAATATAGTGACAGGATAGCAGCGTCCCAATCTCTCAGGGGCTGCCCCAAAGAAGAGGGAGTCAAGCTATTCTCCAAAGCGCCTGAAGGCAGGACAAGAAGCAACGGATGGAAACTCATCAAGGAGAGAAGCAACCTAGAACTAAGGAGGAATTTCCTGACAGTTAGAACAATTAACCAGTGGAACCACCTGCCTCCAGAAGTGGTGAATGCTCCAACCCTGGAAGTTTTTAAGAAGAAACTGGACAGCCATTTGTCTGAAATGGTATTATAGGGCTTCCTGCTTGATCAAGGTGTTGGACTAAATGACCTCCAAGGTCCCTTCCAACTTTATTGCTGCTACTACTACTACTACTATTGTTGTTATTATTGCTGTTGTTATTGTCATTATCATTATTATTATTATCATCAGTATTATCGTTATATTGTTGTTGTTATTGTTGTTATTACTATTATTATTATCATTATTATTATATATTTTACATGTGGACCAAGACAACTCCTTTTTGCTCAGTGCGGTCAACGCAAGCCAAAATGTTGGACAGCCAGGTTTTGTACAACTGGAGTGTTATTCAAAACCAGAATTTTGTAACCCACAAACAGTCCTGCAGTTTTGGACAGACTGGACCGTTCAGAAACAGGCATGTAGGGAGCCAAACCTTTGATGGATGGATCTGGTTTAGAATTTTTGGGTCTGCACAGTTGACTGAGGAATTCTGGGAGTTGAAGTCCCCACATCTTCAAGCTGCCATGGAGTATGTATGTTTTTATTTATTCATTCATTCATTCATTCATTCATTCATTCGTCTCCTGCCTTTATATTACTTTTCTAAATAACTCAAAGCGACAAAAATACGCAAACGCACCCTCCTCCTCCTTTCCCCACAGGAACAACCCTGTGAGGTGGTTTGGGTTGAGAGAGAGAGAGAGAGAATGGCTGACCCCAAAGTCACTCAGCTGGTTTTTTTTTATGCCTAAGGCGGAACTAGAAATCACAATTTCCTGCTTCCCAGTCTGCTGTTTTAACCACTAGACCAGGTTGAAAAACATTGGTCTAAGGAGTAAAATATATTATATAAAGAAGCTACCATCTTCCTCACTCTGTCCAGTTCACAGGAGAGCCTCTTAACTAAGAACAGAGTAGAGTAGAGTAGAATAGAATAGAACAGAATAGAACAAAGCAGAACAGAACAGAACAGAATAGAAAATATGGAATGGAATGGAATGGAGTGGAGTGGAATAGAGTAGAGTAAAGTAGAATAGGATATTAATATAGAGTAGAGTAGAGTAGAGTAGAGTAGAGTAGAGTAGAGTAGAGTAGAGTAGAACAGAATAGAAAATATGGAATTATTTATAGAATGGAATGGAATGGAATGGAGTAGAGTAGAGTAGAGTAGAGTAGAACAGAACAGAACAGAATAGAATAGAAAATATGGAATAGAATAGAATAGAATAGAATCGGAATAGAATAGAATAGAATAGAATAGAATAGAATAGAATAGAATAGAATAGAATAGAAAATATGGAATGGAATAGAATAGAATATGGAATGGAATTAGAAGAATAGAAAATATGGAATGGAATGGAATAGAATAGAATTAGAATAGAATAGAATAGAATAGAATAGAAAATATGGAATTATTTATAGAATGGAATGGAATGGAATGGAGTAGAGTACAGTAGAGTAGAGTAGAGTAGAGTAGAACAGAACAGAACAGAATAGAATAGAAAATATGGAATAGAATAGAATAGAATAGAATCGGAATAGAATAGAATAGAATAGAATAGAATAGAATAGAATAGAAAATATGGAATGGAATAGAATAGAATATGGAATGGAATTAGAAGAATAGAAAATATGGAATGGAATGGAATAGAATAGAATTAGAATAGAATAGAATAGAATAGAAAATATGGAATGGAGTGGAGTGGAGTAGAGTAGAGTAGAGTAGAATAGAAAAAGGAATGGAATGGAATGGAATAGAATAGAATAGAATAGAATAGATATTGGAATATAGAATCGAACAGAACAGAACAGAATAAGAGTTGGAAGGGACCTTAAAAGGTCTTCTAGTCACATCCTCTTGCTCAAGCAGGGGACTTTATACTATTTCACACAAATTTCTAATCTCTTCTTAAAAACCTCCAGTGTTGGAGCATTCACAACTTCTGGAGGCAGGTTGTTCCACTGGTTCCACTGGTTAATTGTTCTAACTGCCAATTTTTTTAATTTCTTCCGAACACAGAGGAAATTGATGTTGCTTTAAACCTGGGAATGCCACAGTCCTGTTCATGAGTAGCACCTTTGAAAAATGAGAAAAATCCTGCGCATTTCAGCGGTTTTTACCATAATTGAATGAGCAAATGGTTCACGCGAATATTGCAATAATCCCCATAAACAGTTCTGAGATCACAGGTCAGCCTCCACTTACATTGGTCTAGTTCCCATCTGAAGAGGCAACGACACTGGAAAAAGTAACTTACAACAGATCCTCGCACTTATGACCATTGCAGCCTCCCCTGGTTATGTGATGAAGATTTGGGCCCTTGGCAACTGGCACGTATCGAAGATAAGCAACCTGGATTTAAGGAGAAACTTCCTGACAGTGAGGACAATTAACCAGTGGAACAGCTGGCCACCAGAAATGGTGGGGGCTCCATCGCTGGAGCTTTTTAAGAAGAGACTGGACAGTCACTTCTCTGAGATGGTATAGGTTTTCCTGCTTGAGCAGGGGGCTGGACTAGAAGACCTCCAAGGTCCCTTCCAGCTCTATTCTATCTATCTATCTATCTATCTATCTATCTATCTATCTATCTATCTATCTATCTATCTATCTATCTATCTATCTTTGTCTCTTAATATCTATATCTATATCTATATATATATTTCTCTCATCTGTCTGTCTATCTATCTATCTATCATCTATGTATGTATGTATGTATGTATCTATCTATCTATCTATCATCTAGTAATAGTAATAGTAGTAAAGTTGGAAGGGACCTTGGAGGTCATCTAGTCCAACCCCCTGCTCGGGCAGGAAACCCTACACCATTTCGGACAAATGGCTGTCCAGTCTCTTCTTAAAAACTTCCAGTGTTGGAGCATTTACTGCTTCTGGAGGCAAGCTGTTCCACTGATTAATTGTTCTCACTGTCAGGAAGTTTCTCCTTAGTTCTAGGTTGCTTCTCTCCTTGATTAGTTTCCACCCATTGCTTCTTGTCCTGCCTTCAGTGCTTTGGAAAATAATTTAATTCCCTCTTCTTTATGGCAGCCCCTGAGATATTGGAATACTGCTATCATGTCCCCCTTGTCCTTCTTTTCGTTAAACTAGACATACCCAATTCTAGCAACCGTTCCTTATATGTTTTAGCCTCCAGTCCCCTAATCATCTTTGTTGCTCTTCTCTGTACTCTTTCTAGAGTCTCAACATCTTTTTTACATCGTGGTGACCAAAACTGGATGCAGTATTCCAAGTGTGTCCTTACAAAGGCATTGAAGAGTGGTATTAATACTTCACGTGATCTTGATTCTATCCCTCTGTTAATGCAGCCTAGCACTGTGTTGGCCTTTTTTGGCAGCTGCAGCACACTGCTGGCTCATATTTAGGTGATTGTCTACTAGGACTCCGAGGTCCCTCTCACAGTTACTACTATTGAGCATGGTGCCACCTATGCTGTACTTGTGCATTTGGTTTTTCTTGCCTAAATGTAGAACCTTGCTTTTTTCACCATTGATTTTCATTTTGTTAGTTAGTGCCCAGTGTTCAAGTCTGTCCAGATCCTTCTGTATCTTAAGCCTGTCTTCTGGAGTGTTGGCTATTCCTGCCAGCTTGGTGTCGTCTGCAAATTTGATGAGTTCCCCATCTATCCCTTCATCCAAATCATTGATGAAGATGTTGAAGAGCACTGGGCCCAGAACAGAGCCCTGGGGCACCCACTACACACTTCCCTCCATATAGATGCAGTTCCATTGAGGACCACTCACTGAGTACGGCTGGTCAGCCAGCTACAGATCCATCTGGTGGTGATTCTGTCTACCCCACATTTTTCTATCTTATCAAGTAGTAGGTTGTGATCTACTTTATCAAATGCCTTACTGAAGTCCAAGTAAATTATGTCCACAGCATTCCTCTGATCCACTAATTTTGTCACTTGGTCAAAGAATGCAATAAGATTTGTCTGGCATGATCTATTTTTGACAAACCCATGTTGGCTTTTAGTAATGACTTTGTTTGCCTCTAGGTGTTCGTTGATTCGTTGTTTGATTATCTTTTCCAGGATCTTCCCAGGTATTGAGGTCAGGCTGATAGGTCTGTAATTTCCTGGATCCATTTTTTTTCCTTTTTTGAGGATGGGAACTACATCAGCTCTTTTCCAGTCCTCTGGTAGTTCCCCTGTGTTCCAGGATCTTTGAAAAATATAGTTCAGTGGCTCCGATATCACATCTGCCAGTTCCTTGAGAACTCTGGGGTGTAATCCGTCTGGTCCTGGCGATTTGAACTCATCTAGGCTGGACAGGTGCTCACTAACGATTTTCTTGCCTATCTTAACTTGTGTTTCTGTTTTGTTTTTTGTGGCACTATTTTTGATAGGTTGGTCTGTTTTTTCCCTTTGTGTAAAGACAGATGCAAAAAATGAGTTAAATAGTTCTGCTTTCTCCCTGTTGCTTGTCACCTTCTTGCCACTTCCACCCACTAATGGACCAATCATTTCCTTCACTTTTTTCTTGTTTTTTACATGTTGAAAGAAGCTTTTTTTGTTATTTTTGACTTTGGTCGCAAGCCTCAGTTCATTTTGAGCCTTGGCTTTCTTCACTTCATCTTTGCAGGCTCGGGCTATTTGCTGATATTCTGACTTAGTTATGTTCCCCTCTTTCCACTTTCTATACTTGTCCTTTTTATCTTTCAATTTGTCAGAGAGTTCTTTATGCAGCCATGCTGGTTTCTTTTGAGAGCTGTTATTTTTCCTCTTTGTTGGTATTGTGCTAGACTGTGCTTTTATTATCTCATTTTTCAAAATTTCCCAAGCTTCTTGAGTTGTTTTCCCCTTGAGGATTCTCATCCATGGAATCCTTCCCAAGCCCTCTCTAAGTTTATTGAAATTAGCTCTCTTGAAGTCCAAGACTCTAGTTTGACTGTGTTCTATTGGTTGTGCTTCTATAATGTTGAATTCTAATATTGCATGATCACTTCCTCCCAGGGTTCCTATGGCTCCAACACCGTCTATCATTTCATCTCTGTTAGTGAGAATTAGATCCAAAATGGCTAATCCCCTAGTTCCATTCTCTACTTTTTGGGAGACAAAGTTGTCTGCTAGGTTTGCCAGGAACCTGTTTGATCTTCCACTTGGTGCGGAGTTTGTCTCCCAGTTGATGTCAGGGTAGTTAAAGTCCCCCATTACTATTGTGATGTGCTTCCTACATACCTTAGTTAGCTGACTAGCAAAAAGTTCATCTATTTCCTCTGTTTGGTTGGGTGGTCTGTAGTATACACCTATGGCAATGTCATTCCCCCCCCCTTTTATATTGACCCAAATGCATTCAAGACAGTTTTTATCATTGTTGTACTCTATTTCTGTGAAGATGTAGTTATTTCTTATATAGAGAGCAACTCCACCTCCTCTTTTATTTGGTCTGTTTCTTTTAAATAATTTAAATCCCTCTAGCTGTGTGTTCCATGTGTGAGTTTCATCCCACCATGTTTCCGTAATGGCAACAATATCGTATCTGCCCTCATTAACCTGAATTTCTAGTTCACCCTGTTTGCTGTTCATACTTTGTGCATTGGTGTATAAACATTTGAGTCCTTTGTGGGTGGCCCTGTGTTTCCTTTCTACATAACCTGTGTGGTGCCTGAGTTCCCCTATTGTCTTACCACCTATTTGGTTAGTGCACTTTATATGGCACTCGCTATTAGAGGCTTCATTTTGATTGGTAGCAAGGTTGGTATTCTTGTCCACACACACATCTGTGCTACATGCACTGATAGCCCTATAGTTTTTAAATTGCCGGGGACAGGGTTGTTCCGTATCAATTAACTCCCTGTCCCCGCTGTTTAGTTTAAATTTCCCTCCAGAAAATCTGTGAATTTATAGCCGAGTAACTCAGTCCCTTTTTTTGATGGATGCAAACCATCTCTTTTGTACATCTTTTGATTGGACCAGCTACTGACATCGTGACTAATATATCCAAAGCCTTCCCCTTTACACCACTCCTTTAGCCACATATTGAATTGTGCTATGCGCTGGCCTTTTCCGTTTTGCTCCTTATACACTGGTAAAACCTCTGAGAAAGTAAGCCTACAGCCTATTCTGCTAAGTTCCTTCCCCAAGCTCTGGAAATCATTCTGCACAGAGAGTACATCTTTTTGGGACAGATCATTAGTGCCAAGATGTACAATAGCCTCCACATCACAGTCCTTGCTGCCATTCTTGATTATTTTAGAAATACGCTTCTTGTCCCTACTGGCAGTAGCACCTGGAAGACACCTGACCTCTTTCAAAGCCTCTGTGTCCTTTCCTAAATTTACATCCCTTATAATTGAATCACCTACCAGAAGGTAGCTTCTCTTTTTGGGAGCCTTTCTATTCTTGCATGACTGATGTGCAATACCTGATTCACACTTCTCCCTATCAAAATCTAGTTCTTCATCTCGGACCACAATCCCCTGCTTATTTGAGTTATCTTCACAAATACCTTTACCAGTCTCCTTAATGTCCCTATTAAGGTCAGCAAGAGCACTGTAGCTGTTGTGCAGGGACACAGCGAAAGCTTTGTGTTTATGGTTCACAGCTCTCACCCTGCCAGATCCCACGGTTGTCCACACTGCCCTTTTCCTGCAGGATCTTTGTGGTAAAGGGGGCTGATAGCAGGGAGGCTTACTAGAGTAGAGGGGCTGAACTGGACACCTAATTTCTGCCCGAAGAGCACGGATTACAGACCCTAGGTAAATGATCTGTCCTTGTAGGCTAGTGATTTGTTTACAGATAGGACAGTTTCCAAGTTTGAAAAGGGTACTGCGAAAGACGGCTGCAAAGCAGGTGTTGCACTGAACTAAGCCGGACATCTTAGATACAGGGGATGTCAGACACACTTGCCCTGAATGTACTGCTACTGTTTGTGATTTTTAGTTATATAGTTATATAATTCGCGCGCCGTTAGGCGCGCGGGCCGCTACTTTCCTGGTGGATTCTCCCAAAACTTACAGTTTAAGCAGCAGCTGGTGGAATGTAGCACGTTCCAGCAACCCGATCAGAGTTGGAATGGGGTTTAAATAGAGTATAATACCCTATAAATATAATGGAGATCCAATCAGGGCCTTGCTACTTTCCTGGTGGATTCTCCCAAAACTTACAGTTTAAGCAGCAGCTGGTGGAATGTAGCACGTTCCAGCAACCCGATCAGAGTTGGAATGGGGTTTAAATAGAGTATAATACCCTATAATATAAATGGAATGATCCAATCAGGGCCTTGCTACTTTCCTGGTGGATTCTCCCAAAACTTACAGTTTAAGCAGCAGCTGGTGGAATGTAGCACGTTCCAGCAACCCGATCAGAGTTGGAATGGGGTTTAAATAGAGTATAATACCCTATAAATATAATGGAGATCCAATCAGGGCCTTGCTACTTTCCTGGTGGATTCTCCCAAAACTTACAGTTTAAGCAGCAGCTGGTGGAATGTAGCACGTTCCAGCAACCCGATCAGAGTTGGAATGGGGTTTAAATAGAGTATAATACCCTATAAATATAATGGAGATCCAATCAGGGCCTTGCTACTTTCCTGGTGGATTCTCCCAAAACTTACAGTTTAAGCAGCAGCTGGTGGAATGTAGCACGTTCCAGCAACCCGATCAGAGTTGGAATGGGGTTTAAATAGAGTATAATACCCTATAAATATAATGGAGATCCAATCAGGGCCTTGCTACTTTCCTGGTGGATTCTCCCAAAACTTACAGTTTAAGCAGCAGCTGGTGGAATGTAGCACGTTCCAGCAACCCGATCAGAGTTGGAATGGGGTTTAAATAGAGTATAATACCCTATAAATATAATGGAGATCCAATCAGGGCCTTGCTACTTTCCTGGTGGATTCTCCCAAAACTTACAGTTTAAGCAGCAGCTGGTGGAATGTAGCACGTTCCAGCAACCCGATCAGAGTTGGAATGGGGTTTAAATAGAGTATAATACCCTATAAATATAATGGAGATCCAATCAGGGCCTTGCTACTTTCCTGGTGGATTCTCCCAAAACTTACAGTTTAAGCAGCAGCTGGTGGAATGTAGCACGTTCCAGCAAACCGATCAGAGTTGGAATGGGGTTTAAATAGAGTATAATACCCTATAAATATAATGGAGATCCAATCAGGGCCTTGCTACTTTCCTGGTGGATTCTCCCAAAACTTACAGTTTAAGCAGCAGCTGGTGGAATGTAGCAGCTGGTGGAATCTATCTATGTATATATCTACCTACCTATCATGTATGTATGTATCTATCTATCTATCTATCTATCTTTGTCTCTTAATATCTATATATATATATTTCTCTCATTTGTCTGTCTATCTGTCTGTCTGTCTGTCTATCTATCTATCTATCTATCTATCTATCTATCTATCTATCTATCTGTTTTCTGAGGTTTTCATGGGTGTTTGTATGTAGGTCTTTGGTTATTCGAGTTTTCTCCCGCGTAAAATTGAAAGTGTCTTGGCTTCCAATTTTACGCGGGAGAAAACCCGAATAACCAAAGATAGACAGACAGACAGACAGACCAGATAGATAGATAGATAGATTTCACCAAGGTTAATTCTAATCCCAGTTGTAGTCATAAGTAGAAATGAGAAGGCCTGGGGGGAAAAACAAACAGAAAAAAAATGGGGGGAAAAAACAGTGGTTTTCCAAAGTTGTTAGGAAAAAAAACAGAAAAAAAAACTTGCTTTTTCCCCAGGTTTTTTTCCCAATTTTTTTCCAGGCCTTTCCTAGCCCTTGTTCTGCGGCTCACAGCGGCTACAGGTGACCTGTCCAGTGAGGCTGAAATAAACTTTGATTAAAACTATCAAATACTTTCAAAATAACCTGGGAAGAGACGCACATCAGCCACAACATCACTGGAGCACAATGTCATTGGAAAGTAAGCGCCACACAGCACAGGAGCTGGGATTACAGTCCATACGCAGCACATCCCATGAGCGGGATAAGCCCAGTTGTCAAGTAAAAGCCTGTTCAGACATAAACTACGATTTGCCCATCCTTCAGCCAATAAGCTCCCATTCACAGAACCCAGGCCTGCTTCCCCGGGTTGCTGCATCAAGCCCACCATGCAGGCTGTGCTGCCAATCAGAGGCTCAGTTCAATCAATCAATCAATCAATCAACCAGAAGACAGCTGGAAGGGACCTTGGAGGTCTTCTAGTCCAGCCCCCTCCTCAAGGAGGAGACCCTCTACCATATCAATCAATCAGCTGGATGGGACCTTGGAGGTCTTCTAGTCCAGCCCCTGTTCAAGCAGGAGACCCTGTACCATTTCAATCAATCAATCAATCAATCAGAAAAGAGCTGGAAGGGACCTTGGAGGTCTTCTAGTCCAGCCCCTGCTCAAGCAGGAGAGCCTGTACCATTTCAATCAATCAATCAATCAATCAGAAAAGAGCTGGAAGGGACCTTGGAGGTCTTCTAGTCCAGCCCCTGCTCAAGCAGGAGAGCCTGTACCATTTCAATCAATCAATCAATCAATCAGAAAAGAGCTAGAGGGGATCTTGGAGGTCTTCTAGTCCAGCCCCTGTTCAAGGAGACCCTGTACCATTTCAATCAATCAATCAGAAAAGAACTGGAAGGGACCTTGGAGGTCTTCTAGTTCAGCCCCTGTTCAAGCAGGAGACCCTGTACCATTTCAATCAATCAATCAATCAATCAGAAAAGAGCTGGAAGGGACCTTGGAGGTCTTCTAGTCCAGCCCCTGCTCAAGCAGGAGAGCCTGTACCATTTCAATCAATCAATCAATCAATCAGAAAAGAGCTAGAGGGGATCTTGGAGGTCTTCTAGTCCAGCCCCTGCTCAAGCAGGAGACCCTGTACCATTTCAATCAATCAATCAGAAAAGAGCTGGAAGGGACCTTGGAGGTCTTCTAGTCCAGCCCCTTGCTCAAGCAGGAGACCCTATACCGTTCGGCTGTCCGGCCTCTTCTCCAAAGCCTCCAGGGATGGAGCACCCGCAACTTCTGGTGGCAAGCCGTTCCCCTGCTTCACGGGCCTCCCTGTCAGGAAGTTTCCCCTTCGTTCCGGCTGGCTTCGTTTTGCACGAGACCATTCACACGAGACGAGGTGGAAAACTCGCCCGCGCGAGGGGGGGCCACCGTGAGAACCCCTTTCCCCAGGCACAAAGTGGCCGTCTCCGCCCGCCCCGTCAAGCCCCCGCGGGCCGCCCCCTCCCTCGCGGCCGCCGCCCGGAGCCCCGCGGAGCCGCCGCCGCCTCCTCCCAGCTGCCCGGGCCTGGGCAGCCGCGGCCGGCGGGGCTCCTTCATCCCCCCGCCCGGGCTGCGGGGGTCGCCGGGCCGTCCCCGGGGCTCACCCAGAAGCTGTCCTTGAAGAGGGTCTCGCGCATGGCGGCGGCCGGGAGGGGCGGAGGGCTCGGCGAGGCTCCCAGCGCTTCTGGCCGTCCTGCCCGGGCGGCGGGGCTCCCCGCTTGCTCTCGCCGGGACGGAGGGAGGGAAGGAGGGACGGGCCGCCGGCTGAGTCTCCGCCCGGATGGCAGGGGGGTTGGGGAGGAGGTGGGGGAGGCTGTCGCTCCACCGACGGCTGGAGAAGAGGGCTCCGGTCTCCCCTGGGGGGGCAGGGGGGGCTTCCCCTCCTTCGCTGGACGGAGTGGGAGAGAGAGAGAGAGAGAGAGAGAGAGA